>NW_015168809.1:31225-42718 GCF_001447785.1 Gekko japonicus
CGACACGGTGGTGGGGTGCACCCACCAAATTGCTGCCTCAACAAGGAGAGCCAGCGACCAAACGGCTGCTGCAGCAGGCAAAGCCGGCCATCAAACAGCTGCTGCTGGAGGCGGAGCCAACCACAAAATGGCCACCACTGGAGGCGGAGCCAGCCAATGCCGACACGGTGGTGGGGTGCACCCACCAAATTGCTGCCTCAACAAGGAGAGCCAGCGACCAAACGGCTGCTGCAGCAGGCAAAGCCGGCCATCAAACAGCTGCTGCTGGAGGCGGAGCCAACCACAAAATGGCCACCACTGGAGGCGGAGCCAGCCACAAAATGGCTGCCACCGGAGGTGGAGCCAACCACAAAATGGCAGGGAATGAAGTTTAGCATAGCTCTAATATCCCATAGGTGCCCTTTTCCAAGGAGCTGTGTGTGACTGGCTGGCTGCATCTCTTGTGCTGCGCGTTCATTCAGCAGTGAACCTAGGTTTGCCTCGGTGTAACATGTGAAATATCTCTCAGCTGCAGAGATAAGCCACTTCACCCCAAGAAGAGCGTTTATCTAGGGCAACCCCGTGCAGGATGTTCTCAATTTCAGCAATGAACTGACTAGAAAGAGTTATTTTTCTTCCCCATGTAAAGTAAAGGTAAAGGTTTCCCTTGCTCGAAAGCCAGTCGAATCCGACTCTAGGGTTGCGGAGCTCATCTCCGTTTCAAAGCCGAAGAGCCAGCGCTGTCCGAAGACGTTTCCGTGGTCATATGGCCGGCATGACTAAACACCAAGGCTCACAGAACGCTGTTACCTTCCCACTGAAGTGGTACCTATTTCTCTACTTGCAATGTCTTGCTTTCGAACTGCTAGGTTGGCAGGAGCTGGAACTAGAGACGGGAGCTCACTCCGTCTTGCGGCAGGGTCTCGAACTGCTGAACTACTGACCTTCCACAGCCTGCAGTTCAGCGTCTTAACCAGCACAATTAACAATTAGCTTCCTTGGGTTTTTTTTGCAGCTGAAGGCATATCACAGCGTGCTTCAGATTGTGCTGGAGAGCATCCCAGAACCACCTAGGTAAGCAGGAAAGCACGGAGGGCTTCTGATCGGCAGCTGAAAGCACCTCTCTTGCAGCGGCACCATCGGTGCTGCGTTGTGCTGGAGAGGAGGCCTGCGTCCGGACGACGGCGGTCTGCCTCCTGTGAATCCTGCAAGGTTTGCTCCTTGCCTGGGCACAACTCAAGGGAATGAATCGAGTGGGGAAAGTAGCCCACTGGGGTGGGGGAGGCCCGTAGCAACAGCGGGGCATCTCGGGGCTAGGCCCCTCGACTCCCTGGCAAGGCCCCCTGACTCCCCATCTGGCCCAGGGTGCCACAGCCTTCTCCCCCAGATTAATTTGATTAGCCAGTGCCCCCTAAAAAATTTAAATTCCCCCCCCCCCCGACTTAAAAAATCCTGGCTACGGGCCTGGGGGGGACATTAAAAAAAAAGATACCCCCCTAGCCACGGACCTGAACAGGGAGGAGAAGAGAAGAAGAGATGGGATTGGTACCCCGCCCTCTGCTACCCGAAGGAATCTCAGAGCGGCTTACCGTCTCCTTTCCCTTCCCCTCCCCACAACAGATGCCCTGTGAGGTAGGCGGGGCTGAGAGAGAGAGAGAATTGCTCTTGAGAGAACAGCTCTGAGAGAACTTGTGACTGACCCAGGGTCACACCAGCAGCTGCATGTGGAGGAGCGGGGAATCGAACCCGGTTCTCTCAGGTGAGAGTCTGCGCTCCTAACCACGACACCAAGCTGGCTCTCCAGAGGGGGTCTCCATGGCTGCTATGAACTCACGGGAGGCCCAGGGAAGACCTGCCCCTTCCTTCCTCCACAGACGAGCGGAGGAGAAAAGAAAGGCCTCGCTTTCCCAGCCGCGCTCAGCCCAGGAGACGGGCACATTTCAGAGGGAGTATCTGAGGCTCACATGACGACGAAGTCCCCGGGACAATCCTCAGCCTATCGGGAAGGAACCTTATCCATGGCCTCCCGCGACGACATATTGGCACAATACTTCATTACTCCCTTTCTGCAGACACTCCAAGGGCTGCCCGTTTGTTCCCGGGGTCAGTTTAAGGCAGGGCTATTTTGGGGCAGGAACGCAGAGGAACGCAGTTCCGGCTGGCTTCCGAGTTGGCCGCGCCTACAGCCCCCCCCCCCCTCGGGTTCCCTAGGCGCCTCACAAGCCGCAGGGCGCCTGGGGAAGCCAAGCTGATCCAGGGAGGAAAGGCAGCAGGGCTATTTTTGGGCAGGAACGCACAGGAACGGAGTTCCGGCTGGCTCCCGAGTTGGCCACGCCCAGCAGTAACTCATTAGCATAATAGGCCACACCCAACAGCAGGAACTCATTAGGATTGGCTACATTAGGGGTGTGTGGCCTAACATGCAAAGGAGCTCCTGCTACAAAAAAGGCCCTGGGTTTTGACAACAAACAAGGTAAACAGAATAAGAAGCAAAAGGTGGGCGTGGCTGGATGACCACACTTTTGGTAACATGGGGGTGCGGCCTAATGGGCTAATGAGCTGCGCTGTCTGGGGGTGTGGCCTAATATGCTAATGAGTGTCTGCTGTTGGGTGTGGCCTGTTATGCTAATGAGTTCCTGCTGGGCTTTTTCTACAAAAAAGCCGCCTGGTTTAAGGTATTGGCTATCACCTACAAAGCCCTTTTCAGCCTTGGTCCTCCTTGTTTGCGAGACCGCCTCTCTCCCCGTGCTCTGCCCCAACGGCTTTGCTCAGGACTCCGCAGGGGCTTCTGCAGGTGCCAACCGGAAAGTGGGCAGAATCCACGACGCGAGCTTTCTCCATCGCAGCTCCCACCTCGTGGAACGGTCTGCCCCAGGAAGTCAGGAGGGGGTCTTTCTGCCGCCTTGACCTGGATCGCCCAGGCAGGCCCGATCTCGGCAGATCTCAGAAGCTAAGCGGGGTCGACTCTGGCGAGTACTCGGATGGGAGACCTCCTTGGAATACCAGAGACGGGAGGCGGGGGCAGGCTTTATTCGGCCACCTCTCTGAATATCCTCCAGGCCCCCAGTAGGGGTCAGACACCAGGGGCCGCCATGACTTCCAGGTGCACACACACTCACACGCAGGCACATAAGAAAAATGCAAAAAAAATAAAATAGGGCTTTTCTGCTTAGAGAATCGAGTGGCACTGCACAAAACAGTCTTAGCAACTTGTTTGGATAAATGATTAAGGACTTTGGTCTCTACTGCTGCGTACAGCTTATCGTAAGTAATGCTTCTAACCCCTTCCTTTGCACAGTCTGCAGAAACATAAGGAACGTCAGGAGTACGGAGAAATCCGAGAAGAGGACGTGATTGCCGTGGAGATCGATGTGAAGGGGCAGACGGAGCCCTTCCAGCTCCTTTTAGACCCCTACTCCATCATCATCCCGGGAGAGCACTACATTGGCGTGAATATCAGGAGAAGCTTTCGGGTGGGTACCCTCCTGCCCTGGCGGTTGGTGCATTTGGGGGCTACATGTATTCGGTGCCACGGTGCCACGGTGGCTTTCACACACTCGTCAGGTACCGATTTGTGGTGTCACCCTGCAAAAGCCCCAAAGAATAATTAACACCAACAGGATTTTATGAGCTTTCAAGAATCAAAGCTCCCTTCGTCAGATATGGGAACTTTGAGCTCTTCCACATTCACATTTTCTTTGTGTGTCCCCATTGCTGGGGGAAAGGGGGGTTCTTTTCTACACTTGTGTTACTCCCTCTAGTGGCCGATTTGATATTACATCACTGTATGTCCAGCATAAAAACTTCCCGTTTAAATCTGTGGGTTTTTACATAAGAACATAAGAGAAGCCAATGTTGGATCAGGCCAAATGGCCCATCTAGTCCGACACTGTCACACAGTGGCCAAAAATTCCAGGTGCCATCAGGAGGTCCAGCAGTGGGGCCAGGACACTAGAAGCCCTCCCACTGTTGCCCCCCCCAGCACCAAGAATGCAGTGCATCACTTGCCCCAGCCTGAGAGTTCCTCTCTATATCTTGTGGCTAATGGCCACTGATGGACTTCTGCTCCATATGCTTATCTAATTCCCTCTTGAAGCCGTCCATGCTTGTAGGCACCACCACCTCCCGTGGCAGTGAATTCCATCTGTTAAATCACTCTTTGGGTGAAGAAGTACTTCCTTTTATCTGTTCTAACCCGAATGCTCAGCAATTTCATGGAGTGCCCACGAGTTCTTGTATTATGAGAAAGGAAGAAAAGTACTTTACCCTGGACATATAGCAATATAATATACAGAGATATGAGACAAACCTGCAGGTTTTTACGCTGGACATACAGCGATATAATATCAAATCGACCACTAGAGGGAGCAAAACCCGTGTGTAAAGGGGGAAAAACCCTCGAAGCAATAGGGACACACAGACAAAGGAAATAAGAATGCAGATGAGCCCCTTGACTCTCAAAAGCTCGTCCTCTGAAAATCTTGCTGGACTCTAAGATGCCACCGGACTCGAATTTAGCTGCTTAAGATTTGGTTCTCTCTGTGCATTAATTTAAGTGGGTTTGGACTGGAATAACTCTGCATGAGATTGCACTGTCCATCATATTCAGTGGTTTAGCCGGTAAACCGGAAGTCAGGATTTGCAGTAAAACCGGAAGTCAGGATTTGCAGAAAAACAGAAGTCGGGATTTGCAGTAAACCGGAAGTCGGGATTTGCAGTAAACCGGAGGTCAGGATTTGCAGTAAACCGGAAGTCGGGATTTGCAGTATACCGGAAGTCGGGATTTGCAGTAAACCGGAAGTCAGGATTTGCAGTAAACCGGAAGTCAGGATTTGTGGCTCATTGCAGCTCTTACGTTGGACTTTTTCCAGATGCATAACAACAGCAAGTCATCAGTCACGTTTGCATGGGGGAAGACCAGCGACTGTGACATAATTGAAGTTGTACCTTATACGGGAGAGTTAGGTAAAGTATTCTTCTGTCTCTTGCATCTAAAACCCGCACAGAATAACGTCACAGTCTACTGTAATTTAAAAAAAAATAAAAATAATGCCCGCTTGTGCTTCAGTTGATGCCATTGGGCTTGTGGAAGCGTTTTGGTTTTATTTATCTATCTTCAGAGAGCGTGGTGTAATGGTTAAGAGTGGCAGGCTCTAATCCGGAGAACCGGGTTTGATTCCCCTCTCCTCCGGCACGTGAAGCCTGCTGGGTGACCTTGGGCCACCTTGAACCCTCTCCGCCTGACCTACCTCGCAGGGTGCCTTTTGTGTGGTGAGGAAGGGAAGGTGATTGGAAGCCACTCCTTCGGGTAGAGAAAAGCCGGGTATAAAAACTTTCTCTTCTCATTCGTCTTCCCCTAGAGCCAAATGAATTCCAGGAGTTTGAGTTCATTATTACTGGAGGGAAACCTGGACATTCCGTTCATGAGCTGCCCTGTAATGTCAGCCGCTGCCCAGAGCCGGTTATCTTACACGTGGAAGCTGATTTTAAGGTGTGTGAAGTGGCTTTAGCTTTTCTGTGCCGTTCGATTCGAGGCTTCAAAAAGTTGTGGCCGGGCGGGGGCTGAACCCTTTCCACCCGGCCAAAGCGCCAGAATGAATTGCGACTCCCAGGAGAGACTCTGCAATCCACTCGGAACTCATAAAGGGACAATATCACCTCTCCTTCGGGTGCTGGAGATGTGATCGCCTCTCCGTCGGGCATCCGAGGCCTTGTGCATTCACAGAGTGAGTTAGCACGGCTCTCGGACTTCCAGGTGGAGGAGATCTTTCTGGAGTGGACCCAGACCTTGCTTTGGTCCCATGGCTGTTCTTCTCCTCCTCACCCTTGCTATTTAAAATCTTTGTCACTGGGGACTGAACCTGGGGACTGAGAGCAGCCATGCCGGATCAAACCAATGCTCCATCTAGTCCAGTCCGCTGCGGCCGACTACAGACAGTGGACAAACAAGGGTATGGAGACCAAGTTGTCACCACATTTTGTGGCCATGGCTGATCAGCATGGATGGACCCTACACTCCATGAACTGGCATTGTCTTCTTTTTAAGCTGCCCTTAGCAGCTGTCTCTGCATCCCGTGCAAGTGAATCCCATAGGTTATTCTGCACGCAAAACATGCCCTCCGCCACTGAGTACAGTCCTCATGCTTGCCATTTTTTATCTGGCCTGGCTGCCCGCCAGAAGAGACTTCTGGTGCCGAGTCTCCAATCAGTGTTCCCTCTAGCCAGTTTGGTATAGTGGTTAAGTGCGTGGACTCTAATCTGGGAGAACCGGGTTTGATTCCCCCACTCCTCCACTTGCAGCTGCTGGATAACCTCGGGCAAGCCGTAGTTCTGGTAAGAGCTGTTCTTGAAAAAGAGCAGTTTCTGTCAAGAGCTCTCTCAGTCCCACCTACCTCCCAGGGTGTCTGTTGTGGGGAGGGGAAGGGAAAGGAGTTTGTAAGCCGCTCTGAGACTCCTTTGGGTAGTGAAGGGCGGGGTATAAATCCAATCTCTTCTTCTTCTTCTTCTTCTAAGATGAGTTAGTGTGAGCTAGCTCAGAGTTTTTTAGCCCCCAGCTCACACATTTTTGTCTTATAGCTCAGGAAGGAGGGCTCCAAACTAATTTATGCGGTAGCCAAATTGCTCGCTTACAACTTTAATGGCAGTAGCACACAAAGTAGAATTTTTGCTCACAAGACTCCACAGCTTAGAGGGAGCATTGGTCTCCATCCCCGTCTCTGCCGTGATGTGGGGTTTTTAAGTAAACGTGAGCATGCAGAACATTATCCGTTGGGTGCTCAGTGCGATTACCAGCCTGCTTGTTTTGTTCACCCATCCCAGGGGCCTCTTCTCTCCGTCGATGTCCCGACACTCAATTTGGGCCTGGTTAAGCTAGGAGAAGTGGTCTTGTGCAAGTTTGAGATAACCAACCTCAGCCAGCTGCCGGGAAGGTGGAAAATGCAGGAATGTCCTGCTAATCTTGCTGAAAGGAACGAAGAGGTGAGGTGCTGTAAGAGTTTCTCAGTCTGGATCATCTGTTGGACTAGCCAGCAGGGTCACCAGGTGGCTGAGCTGAGCTGTGAGTTTCATGTGGGACTCTCACATGGCTTTTCTGCATGGGATTTTGGTCAGTTCTGGCCCAATACTGCTTTGGTTTATCCCCTAATTTCTACACACATTTTTGTGACTTTAGTTTTCATCTTTTTAAATTCCCCCCCTATTCCCCCCCCCTTTGGTTTGAGACCACTTTTACACCAAGCTTTTCCTGGAAGCCAGTTTTGAGTCGCCTTTTTCATTGTGTGTAATTTTGTTGGTTTTCTGTGTCCTGCCCGCTCCCACCCACCTCCTGCCCACTTGTTGAGGATTGGACTGTCGTCATTGGCAAATCACTCCCTCTCCTTCCCACCCACCCCTTTTGTTTTAAATTTTTTAAAAAACCTGTTCTAGAATTCTGTTCTATCGATAGACTGTTGTAATAGTAGGTCAAACTCAAGCAGGTTCTCTGAGTCCCCAGCTTTCATTTAATAAAAAGTAAGTCTCTGGACCTTTCACTTCTGGAGATATGCCTTTTTCTGTATATCTCCCTGAGGGAATAGAATAGGGACTTACATTTTTTTAAAGAAATGAAATCTTGGAACTCAGAGAACTGGCTTGACCTGTCGTTATAATGGTATATTAATTCACTAATATTTTAGGACCAGGTTTTTTAAAAGGGGGGGGGTGATAACAGCACCGTCCCTTGAAAATCCTGATTATTTAAGGCACGTGGGGAAGAAAATAAACTGACTCCACAACTGTGAAAATGCAGAGGGTGGGCACATCCAGGAGAGCCACACCCAAGCCGATTCCAGCGCTTGTGAATCAACTGACAGGGAAATCAGGAGTCAGTTGAGCATGGGGGGGAAAGCTCTCCGCCAAACATCTGTGTCCACATCTGTGGTGGATTTGATTTCATAACATAAGAACATAAGAGACTCCAATGTTGGATTAGGCCAAAGGCCCATCTAGTCCAACACTCTGTATCACACAGTGGCCAAAAATGCCAGGTGCCATCAGGAGGTCCACCAGTGGGGCCAGGACACCAGAAGCCCTCCCACTGTTGCTCCCCCCCCCAAGCACCAAGAAGACAGAGCATCACTGGCCCCAGAGTCCCTATCTATACCTTGTGGCTAATAGCCACGGATGGACCTCTGCTCCATATGCTTATCTAATTCCCTTTTGAAGCCATCCATGCTTGTAGCCGCCACCACCTCCTATGGCAGTGAATTCCATGTGTTCATCACTCTTTGGGTGACGAAGGACTTCCTTTTATCCGTTCTAACCCGACCACTCAGCAGTTTCATGGAGTGCCCACGAGTTCTTGCATTGTGAGAAAGGGAGAAAAGTGCCTCTTTCTCTACCTGCTCTTTCCCATGCATAATCTTATAAACCTCGATCATGTCACCCCTCAGTCGTCTTTTCTCCAAGCTAAAGAGCCCTAAGTGCTTTAACCTTTCCTCATAGGGAAAGTGTTCCAACCCTTTTATTCTATGGGTTGGAAAGTGTTCCAACCCATAGAATCATAGAATGTTAGAGTTGGAAGGGACCTTGCAGGTCATGTAGTCCAACCCCCTGCACTCTGCAGGAGCATAGCCGAAAGAGAGCCCTACAACATACCCGAAAGATGGTCGTCCAGCCTCCGCTTGAAAACGTCCAGCGAAGGAGCATCCCCCCCCCCAGGCAGACTGTTCCACTGCTCAACCACTCTCACAGTTAGGAAGTTCCTCCTGGTATTTAGCCGGTATCGACTCCCTTGTAATTTCCATCCATTAGATCTAGTCTCGCAATCTGGAGCAAGAGAGAATAGATCTGCTCCATCTTCTACACGACAGCCCTTCAGATATTCGAAGGCTGCAATCATGTCCCCTCTAAGCCTTCTCTTTCCCATGCTAAACAGACCCAGCTCTTTCAGCCTTTCCTCGTAAGACTTGGATTCCAACCCTCTCGCCATCCCGGTTGCCCTCTTCCATCTCTGCAGGCCTCTCCATTCACAATCGAACCACCTAGCGGAGAACTGGGACCCCTCGGCAGCTGCACCGTGTCCGTTTTGTTCAGATCCTACGTCTGTCAGAGTCTTCAGACCGTGTTAGAGCTGGAAGTGGAAAACGGGAAGGGAAGGTGAGGCAATGAAACGGAGCGAGCCCGTTCCATTCAGCCAGTTGCCCACTGGCTGTCTGGGATTTCAGAGTGGGGAAGAAGAATGCAGGATAAGAACTTCTCACCCCCTTGGTGGTCTCTCGGATAGCAAATGGGAACGCCGTGAGAAATGCCACAGCCTGATAACTGCAGCAGTTTGGTTGCGCACCGCTAGGGCATTTGGTGATGGGGACACTGGTTGGTTGAGCGGCTGTGAAGTCATGGAATGTTCACGGGCATTTCTTCCAACTGCTGAGGGGATGAAACGGCAAGCCCCGTAGCAAGATGAACCGAGTAGTTATGGCTTATATGTGATCAGAAGGCCATGGAATCAGGAAATGCAGGATGTAGTGTTTTTAATATAAAATGCGAGAGAAGCTCTACAGCCTGGTGTTGAACCCATTTGTTATGAGGGCTGGATCTGACATAAGTGAGACCTTGTTGGGCCAAGCCATGTGTGTCATTAAACGTAATGCCAGGTAGCGGAGATATAAACTTTATAAAGGACACAAACACAAAGGTTTTTTTAAACTTAAAATAAAAACATGCTTAAAACATCAGCACTCTTGCGATGTTTTGTTTATTGAACAGTGTTTGATCACTGACACCTCTTGCTCTGAATGATTGCATCAAAATGTCTGTGCTGTTGCAATCTTGAGTCTGCTGTTCAGGTGTGTATCTGTCACTGCAAACCTACGATGACGCAGCAGCAGCAGAACTGGAAGAAGCAGCAGAAGACAGCCGGTTCCACTGTGGGGCTGATAGAAGCCCTCCGGGGGCCTGATCTGGCCCCCGGGCCGCATGTTTGACACCCCTGCTCTACAGGGATTCACAGCTGGCACTAACCCGGACGACGATATCTATGCATCTGCCAACCTGATGAACTTAATAAATCTGATTAAATGGGTTGTGATTCATGAAATCTACTGCCACCCTAAACCCCCATCTCTCAGTGCGGCCTGCCGCACCTGCCCCCCAAATTGTGCCTTCAGGGGTAGGCACCAGTGGAGCCCGTGGGACACAGTGAGGGGCAAAGTGGGGGGCTGCTGTGGGAGGGGCAAAGGCCCAGATCACAGGCGCATGAAGCTGCCTTCTCCTGAATCAGACCCTTGGTTCATCGAGGTCTGTATTGTCCACCCAGACTGGCAGCAGCTCTCCAGGGTCTCAGGCAGAGGGCTTTGCCATCACCTACTGCTTGGTCTTTTTAACTGGAGGTGCTGTGGGTCGAACCTGGGACCTTCTGCACGCCAAGCAGATGCTCCAGCGCTGAGCCACCAGCCCCTTGTTGTCACATCAACATAAGAACATAAGAGACGTCCAACACTCTGTCACACAGTGGCCAGAAATACCAGGTGCCATCAGGAGGTCCACCACTTGGGTCAGGACACTAGAAGCCCTCCCACTGTTGACCACCCCCCCCAAGCACCAAGAAGACAGAGCATCCCTTGCCCCAGACTGAGAGTTCCTGTCTATACCTTGGTGGATGTTGACAGTACATTACATAAGAACATAAGAGAAGCCAATGTTGGATCAGTTCAATGGCCCATCCAGTTCAACACTCTGGCACACAGTGGCCAGAAATACCAGGTGCCATCAGGAGGTCCACCAGTGGGGCCAGGACACTAGAAGCCCTCCCACTGTTGACCCCCCCAGCACCAAGCACCAAGAAGACAGAGCATCCCTTTCCCCAGAGCCCCTATCTATACCTTGTGGCTAATAGCCACTGATGGACCTCTGCTCCATATGCTTATCTAATTCCCTTTTGAAGCCGTCCATGCTTGTAGCCGCCACCACCTCCTGTGGCAGTGAATTCCATGTGTTAATCACTCTTTGGGTGAAGAAGTACTTCCTTTTATCCATTCTAACCCGACCGCTCAGCAATTTCATGGAGTGCCCACGAGTTCTTGTATTGTGAGAAAGGGAGAAAAGGACCTCTTTCTCTACCTGCTCTATCCCATGCATAATCTTATAAACCTCAATCATCTCAGTCAGACACAATCCTTTTCTGTTGATGTGGGTCTGACATGCTTATCGGCTTTACTGAGGTAGACTAATGCAGCTACCCTACAGACTTGATCCACAGCAACTTTAATTGCTATTTCCAGTCATATCCCTGTGTTTGCGGAAGTCCAAACACCCCGCGTGTGCCTCCTGTCGAGCAGTCTACACTTCGACGAGCTCTTCCCTGGAATTCCAGTGAAAGCAACGGTCAAGCTTTTTAACCAGATGCTGCTGCCCGCACACTACGAATGGGGGGAGGTAAGCCATACAGAACCGGGGGCGGGGCTTAAAATGGCCTCCCTGCATTGCCGGCTTTGGAGAGCCCATTTGGTGTAGTGGTTAGGAGCGCGGACTCTAATC
>NW_015168809.1:42733-55098 GCF_001447785.1 Gekko japonicus
TACACCTCCACTTGCAGCTGCGGGTGTGACCTTGGGTCAGTCACAAGTTCTTTCAGAGCTGTTCTCTCAAGGGTAGTTCTCGGGAGAGCTCTCTCAGCCCCACCTGCCTCAGAGGGTGTCTGTTGTGGGGAGGGGAAGGGAAAGGAGATTGTAAGGCGCTCTGAGACTCCTTCGGGTAGTGAAGGGCAGGGTATGACTCCAATCTCTTCTTCTTCTCTCTTCTTTGTTAGACTGTAACCTGGAGAGTCAGGTCTGATCCCCCACTCCCCCATGAAGCCAGCTGGGGGACCTTGGGCCAGTGACTGTTCTCTCCAAACTCTCTCAGCTAGGTTTGCCAAGTGACTCACCGTTAAAAGCGGGGGAGAGTTGGTCCCTGGCTGGGACATCGTGCCGTGATGATGTCATCCAAAAGTGACGTCATCACGTTGAGCACGTCGCCGGCTGACGCTCTAGCAATCAGCCTGGAAACTCTATGGTACCTCCGGGTGACATCATTGCGCCAGGCACGTCGGCTCGAACCGGGCACGTTGGGGGCGGGGTTCCCCCCGCCAGCCTTTTCCGGACTGGTGGATTGGGGACCCTTTGAGCGGGGGGACCTCCGCTCTCCTGGGGGACCTCGCAGCCCTACTCTCAGCCCTATGTGCCTCACAAGAGGCCTGTTGTGGGGAGAGGAAGGTGACTGGAAGCCGCTCTGAGACACCTGAGGCCTACTGGGTGACCCTAGGCCAGTCACAGTTCTCTCAGGACTCTCTCAGCCCCACCTGCCTCACATGGGGCCTGTTGTAGGGAGAGGAAGGGAAAGGGGACTGGAAGCCACTTTGAGACACATGAGGCCTGCTGGGTGACCTTGGGCCACTCACGGTTTCTCTCTCAGCCCCACCTGCCTCACAAGGTGCCCGTTGTGGGGAGAGGAAGGGGAAGGTGACTCGAAGCCTCTCTGAGACACATGAGGCCTGCTGGGTAACCTTGGGCCAGTCCCAGTTTCTCAGGACTCTCTCAGCCCCACCTGCCTCACAAGGTGCCCGTTGTGGGGAAGGGAAGGGAAGGCGATTGGAAGCCACTTGGAGGCTTCTTACGGTACAGAAAAGCAGGGCATAAAAACCAGCTCTTCTTTCTTCTAGAACAGCTGGGTTCGAATCCAGAAGCACCTTAAGGACCCCCAAGATATCTGACAAAGGACGCTTCTCTCTCGAAAGTTTATTCCCCCAAAACACTTCTTGGTCCCTGAGGTGCTACTGAACTCGAATCTAGTCACAGTCGAGGAGATGTCCGTCGCTTGGAATTCCGGCTTCTGCGTCAGTCCGCAGGGGGCGGAGGTGGCCCGAAAAGCAGAGAAGGGGAAGCGTACGGGCAGGCGTGCCCGGCAGTTTCTATGGGCAGATTTTTTTTGTCAGGCAAACAGACCTCCATTGACCAGGGATTCTTGTTTGTTTCTTTCTCTGGGTTTTTTTTTTTGTATTTTTGCATTATGTGTGTGTGTGTGTGTGCCTGGAAGTCATGGCGACCTCCGGCGACTCCTACTAGGACACGGAGGACGTTCAGAGAAGTGGCTGGATAGCCTGCCCCTGCCCTCCCGGCTCTGGTATTCCTCGGAGGTCTCCCATCCAAGTACTTGCCAGGGTCGGCCCTGCTTAGCCTCCGAGACCTGACGAGATCGGGCTTGCCCGGGGCTATCCAGGTCAGGGCGGATTCTCGTTTGTTTCGACAGCTCCTCGGAAGCCAGTCCCCTTCCTGTTGGGTTACCATCTTTCCAGAAAGCGGCATCTTGGCTCCAAACGAAGAGAAGGAACTTTGTGTGGAACTAATTGCTGACACTAAGGTCAGTGTGAAAAAATTTTTTTTGCTTCCTCTGTGGTTCCACTTGCGGCTGTCCAGTGGCAAAAATTACCTTCCGAGAGTAGCCTCCCCGTTTTTATTTCTTCCTTTCTTTGATTTGGGCGATCCGTAGTCCACCTTTCTCACTGAGATGCGAGATGGATTCCATAGAGGAAGTCAAGTGCGACCAACAAGGCGGGACATCCAATGAACAGCGCAGTAGGGTTGGGGCGACAGAAATCCGAAAAACCCGACAGAAATCTCACACGAAGCTGGAACAAAGCAGGAACTTTTAAACATGATATGTTAAGTCAGGGGTCTCCAACACGGTGCCTGTGAGCGCCACGGGACCCGCTGATACCTTTTCTGTCGCCCGCCAAGTGTTTTCAGGAAGTGGGCGGGTCCAGGTAGGGCTTTTGTCCAGCAAGGCTTCCGATTGGCCGTTGGAGATGTGACTGGCTGTGCAGATTTTTTTAAGTGTTGCTTTGTCAGCCGCCGCCACCCCAGCACAAGGATCTTCACCGCACGGCGGAAAGTAAGCTGCGGCAGCTGTTTTGTGGCTGGCTCCGCCTCCTGCAGCAGCCATTTTGTGGCAGCCGTTTTACGGCTGTGCCCACCACGCTGTGTCGGAATTCCAGAGGTACCCGCAGGCTCAAATAGTTTGGGGACCCCTGTTAAGTGATCTAGAGACGACCTTGCCTGAAGCATGCTTATGGTGTTCGTACGGATTCCCCGCCCCCTGAGAAAACTGACCTCCATTTCTCTTGTGGTGTTTCTGTGGACCGTGTCCTGTTATTTTATTTATTTATTTATTTATTCAGGTATTTCTACCCCACCCTACCCCGCAAGCGGGCTCAGGGCGGCTTACAAAGGCATAAGCCCATACATAAAATTCCATAAAATCCAATAAAATTCACAAAATCACAACCGACATACTATCAATAATAATAAAGTGCTTTAGACTGTTAGGGTTGTCAAGTTGTCCCCCCCCCCGGCCACTGGAAGGGGATGGGGGGGTAGGGTTGCCAGATCCAAGTTGGGACTCCTGGAGATTTCGGGAAGGAGCTTGGGGAGGACAGGGACCTCAGTAGGCTACAATGCCATAGAGCCCACCCTCCAAAGCAGCCATTGTCTCCAGGGGGACTGAGCTCTGTAGTCTGGAGATGAGCTGTAATTCCGGGGGACCCCCAGGTCCCACCTGGAGGCTGGCATCCCTGTGTCCTATTCCAAATTTGTGTATAATTTGGGGGGGGGGCTTTCCCACTTGCCAAAACCCAATAGGGTCGTATCAAGATTTGATCCTGATGAATTAACTCACGTCCTACTGATGTCATTTTTTCCCCTTTGTATTTACGATTCTTTGCCTTTGCATTCTTACAGGACGAACTGCGCGACCTCACCGTCTGCTGCAGGATTAGAGATATGCTGGAGCCGCTCGTTCTGTCTATTTCCGGTCAAGTAAAGGGGCTGCACGTCACATATGCCATACCTTTGGATGGAAAAGAGAGGTAACAGACAGGCTTCGCTAGAGGTTGAGGGAATTCAGGCTGAGCTAAAACATACCGCCTTGTTTTGTGTTCATTTTCCGGTAAGCGTTTTTAAAAAATTCCCTTTTCTCAACAATTTTGGGCAACAGCGATAACTCGGTGCCGATCTTCTCAGAGCTGTTTTCTCTCTTCTTTGCCCTCACTGCCTGTGGTGTCCTCGCTTATAAGGGAAATGGGTTTTACCTTTAAACACTCTCTGAGTACATAAACTTGGTAGTTTTATGCTGCCACCAGGAATTAAAAATTCCAAATCTCCCTCGTTTGGTAGTATGACCTAGGGTCTGGGCACTTCAGAGGACTACGTGGCCCTGAGGAAGTACTGTACTGATTTCTGGAATAAGTTTAAACAAAAATGATTTATTTAATAAGGAACAAAATAGGTTTCTGGTTATTTTGAACAGTTGCTGAAGAAAGGAACTTGTAAATATAACTGGCAAAGCTTGGTGCCACAAACAGTCTCTCAAAATCCAAACTCCACTCTGACAGGCTTATACACTTTTTAAAAATATATAGCCACACAGGCTAGTCTCTTTGTTTTATTCACACTGAATAGAATCAACTCTATATGTTGTCGAAGGCAACCCGGAAAATCTACAGCAACTCAAGAATCAACTCTCAGTCACACAGACTAAACTGTTGGTTTTATTCACACAGAATTAGACTCAGAATTCCATAGTCACACAGACTATGTTCTCTTGCCAAGCTTCACCCACAGAATCCTTTATGAGTCACACAGACCTTCTTCAGAACTCTTCCATACTTGTCTCTGTCATATCACAGAATCTCTTCATAGACACACACACACACAGAATCCTCTCATCAGACACCCCTCCTCCCACACTCTCAGTCAGCAGCCAATCAAATCACACTTGCCACCCTCTATCACTCTTCCCATACTACTGCATTCAAAGTAAACGTTTAAAGGAACTCACACACCAAAACATGGAATCATTACACTGCCCTTTATTTTTGTTGGCTCAAGCAACCTGTTATCCGCCTTTCTGCCTTCCTCAGGGCCACCAAAGCTGCTAACAAACTAAATCAGAAGAAACAAAGATAAGGACCAACTGTGAAACAATAACTAAGCAATGTAAACAGCTGTTCTTGAAAAAGAGCAGTTTCTGTCAGTTCTCTCAGCCCCACCTACCTCACAGGGTGCCTGTTGTGGGGAGGGGAAGGGAAAGGAGTTTGTAAGATGCTCTGAGACTCCCTTGGGTAGTGAAGGGCAGGGTATGAATCCAATCTCTTCTTCTTCTCTTCTAATCTGGGAGAACCAAGTTTGATTCCCCACTTCTCCACTTGCACCTGCTGGATGACCTTGGGCAAGCCGTAGCTCTGATAAAAGCTGTTCTTGAAAAAGAGCAGTTTCTCTCAGAGCTCTCTCAGCCCCACCTACCTCACGGGGTGTCTGTTGTGGGGAGGGGAAAGGAGTTTGTAAGCCGCTCTGAGACTCCCTTGGGTAGTGAAGGGCGGGGTATAAATCCAATCTCTTCTTCTTCTTCTCTTCTAATCTGGGAGAACCGAGTTTGATTCCCCACTCCTCCACTTGCACCTGCTGAATGACCTTGGGCAAGCCATAGTTCTGATAAGAGCTGTTCTTGAAAAAGAGCAGTTTCTGTCAGAGCTCTCTCAGCCCCACCTACCTCACAGGATGTCTGTTGTGGGGAGGGGAAGGGAAAAGAGTTCGTAAGCCGCTCTGAGATTCCCTTGGGTAGTGAAGGGTGGGGTATAAATCCAATCTCCTCCTCCTATATATTTTGTATATTTTGATCTGGTTAATCAATGAAATTAAAAAAAGAAGAAAATTAAAGTTCACTGATATTTAAAGTACTCAGTGCCACCTGTTAGTCCATCAATAATACGTAAGCTTCCAATGGAGACTTTTCCAATTATTCCAGCTTCAAACGTAGAGATGTGATAAATGGCAAATTGTTTACTTTGCAGGACGATATGCGAAGTCAGGGACACTCCCGTCCCGTTGTTATTGACAAACTAAATCACACGTACTAAAATTGCACCTGAAGAATCACTAAAAGCAACAAATAGCTCACGTCCTTTAAAAAAAATAAAACCAGAATTAAAATAAACACGAAAACATAAAACAAAACCCTCAGGCAGGACGGCGGGATCACTGAGGGAAAGCCAAATGAAACAGAAAGGCTCTTTCTCTGCTGGCGGAAGACGGCAGCAGAAGGGGACAGGCGGGTCTCCCTGGGGAGGGAGTTCCAGAGATCCAGTGCCACTACCGAGAGGGCCCCGTCCCGGGTTGCATTGGCTGGAATACAACGAAGCACCATACTTACTTTTTCTCCACACCTGTTAGAGAAAACCAGGCCCGTTGCCAGGATTTTCTTAATTCGGGGGGCCTTTAAATAAGTCGGGGGGCACCTGTCGCACAGAGCGTTTAGTTGTGTACAGCCTGTGACCTGATGCCCAGTTATGCCAGCTGAGTGCTAGCAATAGCATGCCACACAGACACAGTCCAGTGCTTAACTGTTTACAACTTATTTACAAGTATATATATTCTAGGAGCTGCGGTGGCTGAAGTGGTTAAGACGCTGAACTGCAGGCTGTGGAAGGTCAGTAGTTCAGCAGTTTGAGACCCGGGTGCCGCATGACGGAGTGAGCTCCCGTCTCTAGTCCCAGCTCCTGCCAACCTAGCAGTTCGAAAGCAAGAAATTGCAAGTAGATAAATAGGTACCACTTCAGTGGGAGGGTAACAGCGTTCCGTGCGCCTTGGTGTTTAGCCATGCCAGCCACATGACCACGGAAACGTCTTTGGACAGCGCTGGTTCTTCGGCTTTGAAACAGAGATGAGCACCGCAACCCTAGAGTCGGACTCAACTGGCTTTCGAGCAAGGGAACCTTTACCTTTACCTATATATATTCTGGCACTCACTGACAAAGTGCTCCGCAATACAAGTCACAGAGGAGAAAGGGAAAGGCAGACAGACACTTTACACTTATGTACCAGTTACAGCCAATTAGCACACACGACTGAGTCACAGTTACTGAGCTGTTCAGCTCCTGCTAGAACCGGTCTGTTCTGGCCTCTGTGGCTGTCATAGCTGTCAAATAGATGGGTGAGATCACCAGGTCTGATGTCTTACCTAGGCATATATGCCAACAGCACCCCGCACAGATACCCCCACCCCCAATGGAGCACCACAAATAAAATAAAAACTTGGAAATCGGGGGGGGGGGCTGGGCTGAATGGGAAATCGGGGGGGCCTGGGCAGAAAGTCAGGGGGGGGGGCCCCGAGATGCCCCACTGTAGCTATGGGCCTGGGGAGAACCATCCCGTCTCTGGCCATGAGACTATTCCCACCAACTTGCCGTTGTTCGCCTGCAGTGACCGGGAGCAGCCGTCAGAGTCCTCTCCGGAACTCCTGCTGGACTTTGGGTCAGAGGTGCCCCTGAAGAGCGTGGTGAAACGCCAGCTCATAATCGCCAGCCACTCTGCGATAGACACATCGTTCACCATCGAGGCTGGCTATTTCAGCTGTGGTCCGCCTCCCCCAGAGGAACCGGAACTTGATGTGTAAGTGCCGGGCTGGATCCCGCGGGAAAGTTTCCCCTAACGGAAGAGGGGAGGGGCTTTTGCTGGTTCCACCCTTCCTTCAACAGACCTCTGACTCCCTCCTCTGGGCTGTTTCCGGAGGCCCCCCCATCCCTGAAGAGCCGTGGTTGAGAGACCACTCCGGGCCGTCGTAGGAGCAGGGAGCCAAGGAAGTCCCATTCTGCCGACTGAAATCCTATTGAACAGCAGAGATTTATCGCAGAATCCAGGCTTTTGTTTGTCTTCCACAGAGCTTCGATCAGAGGAGGGAAGACTCATTCTCAATAGCGTATTAGGAGACTCAAGCTTAGTGGAATATTACTGGATATAACACAAGAATTGTGCCTAGTTTCAGAGGGGATCAATGCTCCCTCTAAGCCAGTGATGGCGAACCTTTTAGAGACCGAGTGTCCAAACCGCAACCCAAAACCCACTTATTTATCGCAACGTGCCAAAACTGCAATTTAACCTGAATACCGAGGTTTTACTTTAGAAAAAACAACTCATATTTTAACTTAAGATGATCCAAACAAAGTAAGAAAAGCAATCCCAAATGCTTTCATTGACTTAAAGTTATTTGGCAGAGAATTCGACACTTTAATGATGGGCTCTGAGTGCCACCTCTGGCACCCGTGCCATAGGTTCGCCACCACTGGTCTAAGCTGTGGAGCCTTGTGAGCAAAAATCCTACTTTCTGAGCTGCTGGCATCAAAGTTGTGAGCGAGCCATTTGGCTACTGCCTAAATTAGTTTGCTCTGGAGCCCTGCTTCCTGAGTGAAGACAAAAATGTGTGAGCCGGAGGCTAGAAAACTGTGAGCTGGGTCACACTGACTCAGCTTAGAGGGAACACTGGAAGGGAGCCATGTCGGTCTTCAGCAGAAGAGCTAGGGTCCAGTGGACACCAGCAAGTTTTGGGGGGAGAACCGGGTTTGATTCCCCACTCCTCCACATGCAGCTTCTGGTGTGACCTTGGGTCAGTCACAAGTCCTCTGAAGAGCAGTCCTCTCAAGAGCTCTCTCAGCCCCACCTACCTCACAGGGTGTCCGTTGTGGGGAGGGGAAGGGGAAAGGAGTTCGTAAGCCGCTCTGAGCGAAGGACGGGGTATAAATCCAATCTCTTCTTATACCCTGAAAATTCCAGTGGTCTCTAAGGCGCTGTTAAGAACATAAGAGATACCAATGTTGGATCAGGCCAAAGGCCCATCCAGTCCAACACTCTGTGTCACACAGTGGCCAGAAATACCAGTGTCATCAGGAGGTCCAGCAGTGGGGCCAGGACATTAGAAGCCCTCCCACTGTTGACCCCCCCTTGTAGCTGCCACCACTTCCTGTGGCAGTGAGTTCCATGTGTTAATCACTCTTTGGGTGAAGAAGTACTTCCTTTTATCCGTTCTAACCCGACCGCTCAGCAATTTCATGGAGTGCCCACGGGTTCTTGTATTGTGAGAAAGGGAGAAAAGTACCTCTTTCTCTACCTGCTCTTTCCCATGCATAATCTTATAAACCTCGATCATGTCACCCCTCAGTCGTCTTTTCTCCAAGCTAAAGAGCCCTAAGTGCTTTAACCTTTCCTCATAGGGAAAGTGTTCCAACCCTTTTATCATTTGAGTTGCCCTTTTCTGCACTTTTTCCAAAGCTATAATATCCTTTTTAAGGTGTGGTGCCCAGAACTGCACACAGTATTCCAAATGAGGTCTCACCATTGATTTATATAGGGGCATTATGATATTGGCTGATCTGTTTACAATACCCTTCCTAATAATCCCCAGCATAGCATTGGCCTTCTTTATTGCAGTCACACACTGTCTCGACATTTTCAGTGAGTTATCTACTACGACTCCAAGATCTCTCTCTTGATCAGTCTCTGCCAGTTCAGACCCCATCAATGTGTATTTATAGTTAGGATTTTTGGCTCCAATGTGCATCACCTTGCACTTGGCCACATTGAACCCCATTGGCCATGTTGACGCCCACTCGCCCATCCTTGACAGATCCCTTTGGAGTGCCTTACAATCCTCACTGGTTTTCACCACCCTGAACAACTTCGTTGGACACCATTCAAGGATCGTACCTGTTTCAAAACAGGAATTTTAATAATAATGCAGCCCCAGGATCCCCCTCCCCAATCACACGCTTTTCCTACATTGTAAAATACTGTATGGCTTCTGCAACTGAGCCTCCCGGAGTTGTAGAACTCTGTGGCTGTCTCAGAGCGCCGCCGGTTCTCCCAGACCCGTGCTCGGCACCTGCAGAAATCCACGTGTCCCTCAAGAGCCTCATTTGGGCGTTTCCTTTTCCCTCCCCCCCCTGCAGTGTGGACCTGGTCATGGAAAAGACGAGGCGAATAACAAGGCAGACTGCAAAGAGAAGGCAATCTGGTAGGCAGCCTCCGGAATGTTTACGTGGGGGGAAATGCAGCTGCGCATGATCCACCAAGAAGGTTTCTTGGGTTATGGGGCGGGGGGGGGGAGGAGGCTGTGGTTCAGTTTGGCATAGTGGTTTGATGTAATGGCTAAGTGCGCGGACTCTAATCTGGGAGAACCAGGGTTTGATTCCCCACTCCTCCACCTGCACCTGCTGGATGACCTTGGGCAAGCTACAGTTCCGATAAGAGCTGTCCTTGAAAAAGAGCCGTTTCTGTCAGAGCTCTCTCAGCCCCACCCACCTCACAGGGTGTCTGTTGTGGGAAGGGGAAGGGAGAGGAGTTTGTTAGCTGCTCTGAGACGCCGAGTGAAGGCCGGGGTATAAATCCAATCTCCTCTTCTTCCGTGGAAGAGCCTCTGCTTGTCATGGAGAAGTTCTCAGGTTCAATCCCCGGCTTCTCCAGTTAAAAGGTCAGGTAGTAGGTGATGTGAAAGACCCCTGCCTGAGACCCTGGAGAGCTGCTGCCAGTCTGAGTAGACAATACTGACCTTTGATGGACCCAGCATCTGATTCAGTAGAAGGAATAATAGAATCATAGAGCTGGAAGGGATCTCCACGGTCATCTAGTCCAACCCCCTGCGCGATACAGGAAATTCTCAAATACAGGGAGGCCTCATGTGTGAGGGGAGGTGCCGTGGCTCAGTGGCAGAGCATCCGGTTGGCATGCAGAAGGTCCCAGGTTCAATCCCCGGCATCTCCAGTTAAAGGGACCAGGCAGGAGGTGATGGGGAAAAACTCTGCCTTGAGACCCTGGAGAGCTACTGCCAATCTGAGTAGACAAGACTGGCCCTGGTGGCCCAAGGACTCTGATTCAGTAGAAGGCAGCTTCATGTACGTTCATGCTTTCTAGTGTTCAGGGTGTCCTCCGGAGGAGCCCGTTGGCACAAATGGTGGCTGCCGTCAGGGCACCGCTGTCCTACCTTCTCTCTTGCTCTGATCTTTCAGCCTTCAGAGCTGCCATGCTGTCTCACAGGAAGGGGGTGGCGTTCCACGTGCACCCCTCCGCCGGAACCCTGGAGGGCTTCCAGGAACTCACTGTAGAAATCACGGCCTATAGCGATATGTGGGGAGAATACCGGGACGATCTCGTCTGTAAGGTAGGTTGGTGCGGCGTGTTCGGCTCCAGCCCGTGTAGTCCAGGATCGGGAGCTTTGACTCGGAAGGTGGGAGGAAGGGGATCTGCCGAGGACTGCATGGTTTGGTGTAGTGGTTAAGTGTGCGGACACTAATCTGGGAGAACTGGGTTTGACTCCCCACTCCTCCACTTGCACCTGCTGATGTGACCTTGGGTCAGTCACAAGCTCTGGCACAGCTGTCCTTGAAAAAGAGCAGTTTCGGTCAGAGCTCTCTCAGCCCCACCCACCTCACAGGGTGTCTGTTGTGGGGAGGGGAAGGGAAAGGAGTTTGTAAGCCGCTCTGAGACTCCAAGTGAAGGGCGGGGTATAAATCCAATCTCTTCTTCTTCTTCTTCTTGTACCAACGAAATGTGGAGCTCGATGTCCGGGTTAGCCACCGACAGGATGAGGTAGATGAAGAGGGGTTAGTCTGTCTGTAGCAGTGGAAAAGAGTCCGGTAGCACCTTAAAGTCTTTAAAAAAAAATGGTGGCAGGGTATGAGCTTTTGTGAGCAGTGACTTATGACCGCTCATACCCTACTGGACTCTGAAGAAGTGAGCTGTGACTCCCAGTTTTGTGTAGTGGTTAGGAGCGCGGACGCTAATCTAGGAGAACTGGGTCTGATTCACCACCCCTCCTCCACATGCAGCTGCTGGTGTGACCTTGGGTCAGTCACAAGTTCTCTCAGAGCTGTTCTCTCAAGGGCAGTCCTTGAAAGAGCTCTCTCAGCCCCACTTACCCCACACACCTCACGGCACTTGACACGCGTACTTCTCAGTCTGCTAGTTTGACACTGTCTTCACTACTATGAATTATGAAAGCCTCTTCTGAAGTGGTTCAAGTGGTTAAGACGCTGAACTGCAGGCTGCGGAAGGTCAGTAGTTCAGCAGTTCGAGACCCGGGTGCCACATGATGGAGTGAGCTCCCATCTCTAGTTCCAGCTCTTGCCAACCTAGCAGTTCGAAAGCAAGAAATTGCAAGTAGATAAATAGGTACCACTTCGGTGGGAAGGGAACAGCGCTCCGTGCGCCTTGGTGTTTAGTCATGCCGGCCACGTGACCACGGAAACGTCTTCGGACAGCGCTGGCTCTTCGGCTTGGAAACAGAGATGAGCACCGCAACCCTAGAGTCGGATTCGACTGGCTTTCGAGCAAGGGAACCTTTACCTTCTGAAGGTACGCCGGATTCTGCAGTGTGGTCACAGCGGCAGTTGCATCGGTTGCCCAGAGGCAAAGGTGGCCACCCATCATTTGAATAGCTGTCCGGAGGAAGGAGTTTTGACAGCCCGCCCCACTCCCGCGGCACCAGCCATCAGACCCGGGAGCCTCAACACTCGGTGTCAGTTCCACGAGGCAGCTGTGCAAAGTTATCCTCAAGATCTGATTTCTATTTTGCAGAAGGAAACAGCACTTGCACACCCTCTCGGCCATGAGGATTGCATGGCTAGACTAACGGCTCATCACAATGGCTTTCTTTGCACAGGTTGGAGATTTAGAGCCCAAGTCGATCCCGATGAAGATAGCCGTGAAAGGCTGCCCCATCTTTTTGCAGATGACGGGACCAAACCATCCACTGCAGACCCCCGTAGTCAGGTACAAGCCAGACGTTCTTGGGGATTCTGTGTGTATATATGTATGCGTCACTGAGTCACAACTGACTTATGGCAACCCCAGCAAGGGGCTCTCGAGGCAAGTGAGAAGCAGAGGTGGTTGGCTATTGCCTTTCCCTGCAGAGTCTTCCTTGGTGGTCTCCCATCTAAGATTTATGGAGACCACACAAGGGGCTTTCAAGGCAAGGGAGAAGCAGTTGTGGTTGGCCATTGCCTTCCTCTGCAGAGTCTTCCTTGGTGGTCTTCCATCAAAGATTTATGGCAACCCCAGCAAGGGGCTCTCAAGGCAAGGGAGAA
>NW_015168809.1:55467-66637 GCF_001447785.1 Gekko japonicus
TGCTTAGCTTCCCAGATCTGACGAGATCGGCCTGCCCTACACCATGCCCCCTTCCCTCCCATTCTACTTGTAGTGAAGCTTTTTCGGATGCGCGTCAGAGCACTTTGGTCCCCTGTCCCCAATCTCAGCTTGCAACACAGATCGGTGTCAACACAGGCTCCACTTCTATGCGACGTGATTTTAGTCTTTGTATCCCTTTTGGTATAAGCTCCCTTTTTTGTGGGGGTTTATTTGGGGGTATTTTTTCAAATGTGCCTGGGCCTGTGAGCGTGTGTGCCCCTGGAAGTCATGGCGGCCTCTGGTGACTGACCCCTACTGGGAGCCTGGAGGATATTCGGAGAGGTGGCTGAATAGAGCCTGCCGCCCGCCTCCCGACTGCTGGCATTCCAAGTACTTGCCAGAGTCGACCCTGCTTCGCTTCCAGGATCTGACGAGGTCGGGCTTGCCTGGGCTATCCGGGGAAGGGCTGGTATAAGCTGCCTTCAGACTCAGCTCTTGGCTCAGCCGGCAAGATATCAATGTTAAAAGAAAGACGCGAGTCCCTTATTGTGGCCGCGCGTGGCACTTTCACATCCGTTCCTGTTTAAAGCGGCGCCTTCTTCCCCACTGTTCTGCCGCCCGCTTCCTTCTGATAGCAGGGTCCCAGCCTAAGCTCCAGGGGAAGGACTACAGTAGGAAGGGAGGGATTCCCCCACCGGAACGGTGTCGAGCAAAGCTGGCTTGCAGGATGCAACACAAACAGTCCTGAATCCTCAGCATCCCATCTCAGACCCTGAGGAAATAGCCTGTGCCATACACACACCCGGGTGAAGAAGCATGAATGGGGTGTACCCTTCACCCTGCCCACCTGCTAAGCAGGATTTTGCTTGCTGCCACGTGACCCAGCCAGAAGAGAGCAGAGCGCCTGCCAGTTGGATGCCTGAGGGCCGCGAGGCTCTATCCCTCATACAAACTTACATTTGTTTGGTGTAGTGGTTAAGTGTGCGGACTCTGATCTCTCTCAGCCCCACCGACCTCACAGGGTGTCTGCTGTGGGGAGAGGAAGGGAAAGGTGCCACTACCATCATTACCACCATGTTCCATCTTACCCTGGCCCTGGATGAGGGAACGTCAGCGTCCCCGGAGCAGAACTGCTGAACAGTGTGAAGTACGCCATCTGTGAACATCGAGAGCACTTTAGTTAGTTAGTTAATAACTTATTAAGAAAGACCGGGTTTGATTCCCCACTCCTCCACTCGCACCTGCTGATGTGACCTTGGGTCAGTCACAGGCTCTGGCACAGCTGTTCCTAAAAAGAGCAGTTTCTGCCAAGAGCTCTCTCAGCCCCACCCACCTCCCAGGGTGTCTGTTGTGGGGAGGGGAAGGGAAAGGAGTTTGTAAACCGCTCTGAGACTCCTTTGGGTAGTGAAGGGCGGGGTATAAAAACCAACTCCTCCTTCTCCTCCTCCTTCTCCTCCTCCTCCATCCTGGGGTATAAGGACTCAGTGATCTCCATTCCTACTTGTATCTGATGAAGGGAGCCTTGACCCTCGAAAGCTGATACCCCCCAAATCTTGTTGGTCTCTTAGGTGCTACTGGAATCTAGCTCTTCCGGGAATGGCCGTTTCCCAGTGCAGGGTGCGGAGGGTTCTCTGTTGGAGATTCCAAGCCCCGCCCCACCCAGAACCTGTTCCCTGGGGATATCTGTTAAATTTGGCATCGGTAGGCTTTCAGCGTCGCCTCTTCAGCTCCATTCTGCTGCCCACTTGTCTTTTGCCCCCACCTGTAAAATCTAAGACAAGAAGAAGAAGAAGAGAAGAAGAGATTGGATTTATTCCCCGCCCTTCACTACCCAAAGGTGTCTCAGAGCAGCTTACAAACTCCTTTCCCTTCCCCTCCCCACAATAGACACCCTGTGAGGTGGGTGGGGCTGAGAGAGAAGAAGGAGAAGGAGAAGAGATTGGATTTATTCCCCGCCCTTCACTACCCAAAGGAGTCTCAGAGCGGTTTACAAACTCCTTTCCTTTCCCTTCCCCTCCCCACAACAGACACCCTGGGAGGGAGGTGGGGCTGAGAGAAGAAGAAGAAGAAGGAGAAGAGATTGGATTTATACCCCGCCCTTCACTACCCAAAGGAGTCTCAGAGCGGTTTACAAACTCCTTTCCCTTCCCCTCCCCACAACAGACACCCTGGGAGGTGGGTGGGGCTGAGAGAGCTCTTGGAGTAGCCAAATTACTGCTCATAGCTTTAATGCCAGTAGCTCACAAAGTGGAATTTTTGCTCATAAGACTCTATAGCTTAGAGGGAACATTGGACCCGGTCCTCCCAGATTAGAGTCCGCGCACTCAACCACTACACCAAACTGACAAAATGTAGATCTGTGTGCAGCTCCATGATGACGGGGTTTTTTCCTTCCCAGGTTCGGGGCCCACCTCTCTGGAGGGGATACGGTCTCGCGCTCCATCCGACTCAACAACCCCACGCCCTTCGGTAAGAAAAGGGTGAGATCTGTATTGCTCT
Source organism: Gekko japonicus (assembly GCF_001447785.1). Taxonomy (NCBI): domain Eukaryota; kingdom Metazoa; phylum Chordata; class Lepidosauria; order Squamata; family Gekkonidae; genus Gekko; species Gekko japonicus. Next base: position 57,967 of record NW_015168809.1, read on the forward strand.
GTCGGGGAAGGCAAACAGTTTCGGGAAGAGGCTCCGGATTTCTTTCTCAGCCGAGCTGTTTTCCTGGAGGACGGCCGAGGACAGCCACAGCAGGGAGGGATTCTGGGAGCTTTGAAAAGCAGCCGAAGAGCACCAGTGCTTGAAAGCCGCGCGCAGACCAATGTTCCCTCTAAGCTATGGGGTCTTGTGAGCAAAAATTGTACTTTGTGAGTTACTGGCATTAAAGTTGTGAGTGAACAATTTGGTTACTGCATAAATTAGTTTGCTCTGGAGCCCTCCTTCCTGAGCTAAGACAAAAATGTATGAGCTGGAGGCTAAAAAACTGTGAGCTAGCTCACACTAACTCAGCTTAGAGGGAACACTGGCCAAAAGCTGTGTTTCTTCCTGTAGTGGTTAGGTGCGTGGACTCTAATCTGGGGAAACCGGGTTTGATTCCCCACTCCTCCACTTGCACCTGGCTGGATGACCTTGGGCAAGCCGTAGCTCTGATAAGAGCTGTGCTTGAAAAAGAGCCGTTTCTGTCAGAGCTCTCTCAAATTCAAATTCAAATACCTTTTATTGGCATGCAATATTAGAAGCATTTCCCAATAATACAATCCAAAAGAAATTATAAAATAGATAGTCGTGGCTATGTCAGGCCTAACTCAAGTTGTCACAAACTAGATTTGACCATACAAAAAGATGCCTGAATCATAAAATAAATTGGAATTCTAAACTTTTAAACTTAAGTTTTTAGACTTATAAATTAAGAATCATTAATATGATCAGGGTCACTCTTCCGTGTTATAAAACAATGGAGAAACTTAGCGGTCAGTTCAATGATCTCCGGATCTCGTGAAGCAAGGAGAAATTGTACCTTGATTCTATCCGATTGGCCTGCTACCAACCTAAGGGGGGCTTCTATAAACTCCACTCGAATGTCATTTAACAATTTACAGTATAAGAGTACGTGCTCAACAGTTTCTATTTCTCTTCTATTACATCCACAGAACCTGACTGAATAAGGAATTTGCTTATATCTCCCCTCAAGAATAGCAGAGGGGAGAACATTAAGACGGGCCAACAGATAAGCTCTACAAATTTGCGGTGAAGTCAGACAGAAAAAGTAATATGGTAGAGCACCAGAAAGGGGATAGGCCCACCTTACTGAGGAGCACCTTCCGGAGGCAAGGGCTCTGAGCATCAGAGCTCTCTCAGCCCCACCTGCCTCACAGGCTGTCTGTTGTGGGGAGGGGGAGGGAAAGGAGTTTGTAAGCCGCTCTGAGACTCCCTTTGGATAGTGAAGGGCGAGGAATAAATCCAATCTCTTCTTCTTCTTCTTTTACCTCACGGGGGGCCTGTTGTGGGGCGGGGAGGGGAAAGGAGTTTGTGAGTCGCTCTGAGACTCCCTTCGGATAGTGAAGGGCGGGGTATAAATCCAATCTCTTCTTCTTTTTCTTTTACCTCACAGGGTGTCTGTTGTGGGGAGGGGAAGGGAAAGGAGTCTGTAAGCCGCTCTGAGACTCCTTTGGGTAGTGAAGGGCGGGGTATAAATCCAACCTCTTCTTCTTCATTCATTCATTCATTTTTAACCCGCCCTTTTTTCCATGGAGCTCAGAATGGAATACATGGTTCACCTACAGTCGTCAGCCTCCAGGTGGGGCCCGGAGATCTCCCAGAATTACAGCCAAGACGGGAGTCCCTTATTGTGGCCACGCATGACAGAGCTCCGTGCCCCTGGAGAAAACAGATACTTTGGAGGGTGGATCCTGTGGCGTTAGACCCCACTGAGTTCCTTCCTGGCCCCAGGCCCCGCCCCCAAATCGCCAGGGATTTCCTAACCTGGAGTTGGCAACCCTAGGTTCATCTCTTTTATCTCCCCAACAGCCCTGCTGAGCAGCAGGGCATCTGTTCGGCACACAGAAGGTCCCAGGTTCAATCCCCGGCAGCATCTCCAGTTAAAAGATCTGGCAGGAGGTGATATGAAAGGCCTCCGCCTGAGACCCTGGAGAGCCGCTGCCGGTCTGAGTGGACAGTGCCGACTCTGATGGACCAAGGAGGTCTGATTCAATATACAGCAGCTTCATGGGTTCAACAGGCTCAAGTGACAGAAGGCTCAGGGTCACTCCAAGTCTTATTTTTATAACCTTAAGGACTAGGAGCCTGAATTCCATTTATACTTTTGATTCCTGCACAGTGAGCTTCTCATGTGCACCGCTTTGGGTAAAATTAGTTTTGCCGTAGGTGACACTAGAAGAAGAAGAAGAAGAAGAAGAGAAGGGATTGGATCTATACCCCGCCCTTCACTACCCAAGTGAGTCTCAGAGGGGCTTACAAACTCCTTTCCCTTCCCCTCCCCACTACAGACACCCGGTGAGGTGGGTGGGGCTGAGAGAGCTCTTGACAGAAACGGCTCTTTTTCAAGGACAGCTCTTATCAGAACTATGGCTTGCCCAAGGTCATCCAGCTCAGGTGCAAGTGGAGGAGTGGGGAATCAAACCCGGTTCTCCCAGATTAGAGTCCGCGCACTTAACCACTACACCAAACTGTAAAGGCCAGGGCCATGATATTAAGGCCCTCAGTCCTGGTTTTATCAGAGTTCAGTTCGCGACACAACACCTTGCATTTATCCCTGGTTATAACAGCATCCATTTATCCCAGGACAAGTGTGGGGCAAAACCGGGCTGACCTCAGTGTAATGTGGAAACAAAAAAATACCCCGAGATAATTACAGGGGTGAACTCGAGTGTAGTGTAGAATGTAAGTTCGGGGACAGGGTTGAACCGGGATTTAAGGTCTAGTGCGGAAAGGACCTAGATGACCTTAGAGCAGTGATGGCGAACCTTTTAGAGACCGAGTGCCCAAACTGCGACCCAAAACCCACTTATTTATTACAAAGTGCCAACACGGCCATTTAGCCTGAATACTGAGGTTTTACTTTAGAAAAGAAACCTCATAAATTAACTTAAGATGATCCAAACAAAGTAAGGAAAGCAATCCGAAATGCTTTCATTTACTTAAGATTATTTGGCAGAGAATTCGACACTTTAATGATGGACTTGGGGCCTGGCTGGGGCGATGGCACGCGTGCCCACAGAGAGGGCTCTGAGTGCCACCTCTGGCACCCATGCCATAGGTTTGCCACCACTGCCTTAGAGCTTTTTGTGTCTGGTGTGCTGAGGCTGGGGCAGCCCCTTCATCCTGGCAGGTGACTGCAGTTGCTGACGGACGCGCATCCGTGTCGAGGCCCCATTATAATCCGAGCCCCCAGCGTGTTTCTCCCCCGCCCCCTTTTCCAAATCCAGATATCCGCATGGACTGGGAGAGCTACAATCAGGACAAAGACGACGACAAACTGGTGGACCTCCTGGTGTTCTACGGAGCCCCTTTCCCAATTAAAGACATGGACGGCAACGAGATCGAGTCCCTCTGTGAGGAGACGACACCTACGGATCAGGCATCGTACAGTGCCAGCAGTGCCACGGCGCCATCTCGTGGAGAAGGCCCAGTAAGGAAACGGTGCACTGTTGCTTTGAAGGCTGCCTGACTGTCAACGGGGCTAAAATACACCATTATGGCCCATTCTGGATCTAGCATTGGCCCTGCTGTTTCCCCAAACCCACGTTGGAACAGAAATCCCCCTCTGCATTGCACGCCACTGTCACTGTGACTGATTGTCGGATTTTATGGCAGTGTCCAGCCTGCATGCCCCTTTCACTTCATTTGATCTCTCGGTTTTATGGAAGTGTCTACATACATTTATGGCCGTTTTATGGCCATTCAGGGGTGACTCTGGAGTCAGTACAGCGCTGACCCAGAATATCTGAATGTGGTTTTGAGCCGTATCTTTTTCTGTTCCAGTGCGGGTTTGGTCAAACCAACAGAGCGAATGCTGGATGCAGAATGGGCCGATTTTTTTTTACAGCTTTTCTTCTGGGTTCAGCACTCAGATCAGAGTCAGCACACAGTCAGCCCCAAGAACGTCGCTTTAAAATCCTCAGGAGCCAATTCTGCTGATAATTGGGGGGGGGCATGGGTGGAGGAGGGAGGACTCCTGCCTCCCCCCCAGCCTCTTTCCTGGGCGTAAAGAACCCCTGCCCTGCCCTGGACAGCCCAAGCTGGCCTGATCACGTCGAATCTTGGCAGCTAAGCAGGGTCGGCCCTGGTTAGTCCTTGGATGGGAGACCACTGAGGAAGTCCAGGGTTGCTACGCAGGGGCAGGCGATGGCCAACCACCTCTAAATGTGTCTTGTTTTGACCCGTATGGCCCAGGCGAGGCCATTCTCATCAGATCTCAGAAGCTAAGCAAGGTCAGCCCTAGCCAGTTCTTGGACGGGGGACCTCCAAGGAAGACCAGGGTGGTGACGCAGAGGTAGGCAATGGCAAGCCACCTCCAAACGTCTCTTGCCTTAAAAACGTCATAAGCCAAGCTGTGACTTGGCACGGGCAGCACTCTTCACCACCCCACTCGGTGCCCTCTATGTTTCCCAGCTGAGCCAACGACATCTCTGAGGGGCAAAGCGGAAGGGGGGGGAAGGCTCCCTCTCTCTCCCCGTGTGTCCTGGTCCCGATCTGAATCGGGCCACTGTGTGCCCGGGAATGACATGGCCGCCCAGAACCCTCAGCACACAGCCAACGATCCCTGTAAGCCGTGGAGTCTTGTGAGCAAAAATTCTACTAAGTTGTGAGCGAGCAGTTTGGCTGCTGCATCCGTGAGTCTGCTCTGGAGCCCTCCTCCTGAGCTATGACAAAAATGCGTGAGCTAAAATGCGTGAGGCTAAAAAAACCCTGTGAGCTGGCTCACACTAACTCAGCTTAGAAGTGACCTTCTTGGGACTGACGTGCAACTCCGATCAAAGCTGTGAACCCAGAGGCAACTCGTAGACGGACCATGCAGCGTAGCCCGTAAGTTCGCCCTGCCCTTCCCCGGGGAGTTCAGGGCAGGTTACGTGGGTTGTCTTCCCAATAACCCGGTGAGGCCGGTTGAGCTGAGCAAGAGTGCCTCACCTGGTGGTCATCCCACAAGGGGAAAGAATGTGAACCCAGGTGTCCCCATGGCAACACAAAATCCCGTAATTCAGTGGTCCTCCTACTGTAAGTCAGGGCCCAAAAGTAAAAACATCAGAAGAGCCCTGCTGGGTCAGACCAGTGGTCCATCTAGTCCAGCATCCTGCCTCACACAGTGGCCAACCAGTTCCTCTGGAGGGCCAGCAACAGGGCAGAGAGGCTGAGGCCTTCCCTGATAAGAACATGAGAAGAGCCCTGCAGGATCAGACCAGGGAGGGTCCATCTAGGCCAGCATCCCATCTCACACAGTGGCCAGCCAGTTCTTCTGGAGGGCCAACAACAGGGCACAGAGGCCGGCGCCTTCCCCTGGTAAGAACATCAGAAGAGCCCTGCTGGATTAGACCAGTGAGGGTCCATCTAGTCTAGCATCCTGCCTCACACTGTGGCCAACCAGTTCCTCTGAAGGGACAAAGACAGGGCATAGAGGCCGAGGCCTTCCCCTGATAAGGACATAAGGAGAGCCATGCTGGATCAGACCAGGGGTCCATGTAGTCCAGCATCCTGTCTCACGCAGTGGCCAGCCAGTTCCTCTGGAGGGCCAACAACAGGATGGGGATGACAAAAACAGTTGACGGGGATGACAAAAACAGGGTGGCTCTTTTTTTGCCGTGATGAGTCCAACACTGCTCCGAGTCCTGAAACTCTCCTGGGTCTGTTTGCCATAGAACCTGAACACAATCTTCGAGGACGACGAAGACGGAAGCAGTTCCAGTACCGAAGAGCTGTTGCCCTCGCCAAAAATAATATCTGTCGTCATCCGACCGCACGAGGGAGTCCCCTCAGACTACCCTTTCTGCATCACCCCCAAGCAGATAGTGAGTCCTCTTCCCTCTGACGTGGGCCTGGAGACGTAAGAGTAGAAACGCTGGGAGGGAAACCGTCAGTGGGGAAGGGGACGCGTGCCGTGAAGGAGACCCGAGGAAGGGGGAAGCCAATGTTGGATCAGGCCAGTGACCCATCCAGTCCAACACTCTGTGTCACCCAGTGGCCAAAAATACCAGGTGCTCTCAGGAGGTCCACCAGGTGGCCCCTCCAGTCCAGCACACTGTGTCACACAGTGGCCCGGGGCCCACCAAGAATAAGAGAAGTCATGTTGGATCAGGCCAGTGGCCCCTCCAGTCCAGCACACTGTGTCACACAGTGGTCAGAAGAACCCAGGTGTCGTCAGGAGGTCCACCAGCGGGGCCAGAACTCCAGAACTCAATGCTGCTGGAAGATCCAGAGGGTGGGCCAAGTCTTAACATTCCACCCAGTGAGCAGTGGCACCTTCCTGCAAAGCAGGGAGCCCTCATCCAATGCAAGAGCCTTCATCCGAAGCACAAACAACTTCAAGAGGGGATTGGGTGAACATACAGAACAGAGCTCCATCAGTGGCTCTTAGCCACAAGGTATAGACAGAACACTCTGTCTGGGGCAAGTGATGCTCTGTATTCTTGGTGCTGGGGGGGGGGGCAACAGTGGGAGGGCTTCTAGTGTCCTCCTGGCCCCACTGGTGGACCTCCTGATGGCACCTGGTATTTCTGGCCACTGTGTGACACAGAGTGTTGGACTGGGTGGGCCACTGGCCTGATCCAACATTGGCTTCTCTTATGTTCCTATGTTCTCTTAGCCACAAGGTACACATGGAGCACTTTGTCTGGGGCAGTGATGCTCTGTCTTCTTGGTGCTTGGGGGGGGGCAACAGCGGGAGGGCTCCTGGAGTTCCAGCCCTGCTGGTGGACCTCCTGATGGCCCCTGGGTTTTGGCCTCTGTGTGACACAGAGTGTTGGACTGGATGGGCCACTGGCCTGATCCAACATGGCTTCTCTGATATTCTAAGAGGAAATGTCCTTGTGTCAGAGAAGGGTGCAGCCGCTACTGGAGCAGAATCCAGGATTGCATCCAGGAGCGCAATGTCAGCAAGTGGCGTCTGGAGGCCTCGGCTCAGTTACGGGTCCAGCAACCCCCACAGGGCAGGCCAGCGGCCGTGTTTGAGGTCTCACCAGGAGCCCAATGAGATTCTTGAGTTCTGTTGCCTGGCTAAGAATGCAAAAGCAGGGGAGGAGGTGTTGATCATCTGGCGGGACACCAGCCACAGCCAGTGGCGTGCGCGTGGCTATGTGGCCCAGCATCGTTTTGTTCAGTGGACAATCTGAGGCCCATAGGTAGCCAGCAGCAGTGTTCCCTGTAAGCTGAGTTAGTGTGAGCTAGCTCACAGTTTTTTAGCCTCCAGTTCACAGATTTCTGTCTTCGCTCAGGAATGATGGTTCCAGAGCAAACTAATTTATGCAGTTGCCAAATCGCTGCTCCCAACTTTAATGCCAGGAGCTCACAAAGTAGAGTTTTTGCTCACAAGACTCCACAGCTTAGAGGGAGCATTGGCCAGCAGAGGCCAGGAATCCCACGCCTTAGAGACGCATCATACCACGCTTCTTACACATCTTCGTTACCTTGCTCCCTCTCATTCCAGCAATCCTGTTCCCTTTTTTTCATTCAGATTGGCCAGCCACCAATTCTCCCAGGAGAAACCGGAAGGTGGTGTTCCCTCTAAGCTGCGGAGTCCTGTGAGCAAAAATTCTGCTTTGTAAGCTACTGGCGTTTAAGTTGTGAGCAAGCAATTTGGCTACTGCATAAATCAGTTGGCTCTGGAGCCCATCCTTCCTGAGCTAAGGCAGAAATGTGTGAGCCGGAGGCTAAAAGACTGTGAGCTAGCTCACACTAACTCACCTTAGAGGGAACACTGGCGGTGACTCTCGCACATAATTCTGTGTGACCCTGTGCACCACATTGCCGCGTTCTCCTCTTTTAAGAATGTTTTCAGCCTCTTCCCCACGTGATGGCAACTGCGCAAGTTTCCTCCGCTGTCGCATGGCGCTTCTCAGAACAACCTCATCCAAAGCCACACAGCTGTTAACGAAACCACTGTTTGATTCCAGGTCATCCCTGCAGGGGGCGCTGCATCCATCCACATATCCTTCACTCCACTGATCCTGCCGGAGATCATTAATAAGTTTGAGTGTGAAGCTTTCGCCCTCGGCTTCATGAGCCTGGATAGCAAGGTAGAGACTGGACAGGGAAAGGCCTCGCCCTCTTAATTCTTCCCCCCCCCCCTCAACTGAGGCTTCTGACCTTTAAGACCGACAAAGTTTTATCCGAGGGATAAGCTTTCGTGAGCATACACACTTCTTCAGATACAATGACATGGAAAATACCAGCCCATGCATCTAGGCAGAGGGTGAGCAGCAAATTAGCATGCAGCACAACGAAGATGTTTAACAGATTCAAGGACCAAACAGGAACAACAAGCTTAGTTTATATGGTTACCGTGCTGGAGACAGTTTAGTTACATGCCCCATTCTAAGATCAAGAGGATCCTGTCACGCTTTTCTGGACCTGTTCCAGCTTGTCAACATCCTTCTTGAACTGCAGTGTCCAAAACTGAACACAGCACTCCAAGTGAGGTTTAACCAGAGCAAAGGGATACCATCACTCAGGGGTCATTTCGTAGAAAAAGAGGTGCAGGAGCTCATTAGCATAACTTATTAGCATAGCTTATTTGCATATGCAGATAACTTACTTGCATACCAGAAGTGTGTCAGAAGGCAACACCCACCGCTCAGGCTCCACTGGACTGTTTTGGATTGCT
>NW_015168809.1:66841-67001 GCF_001447785.1 Gekko japonicus
AGGGGGCGGGGCTTGTTGCATGTGCCTGCCCCCTGGGCTCCTTACGGCCAGAGCTCCGCTCCTGTGCGCTCCCGCAGGAAATGACCCCTGTCATCAGTTCACATGATCTGGATGCTATGCTCCTCTTGATGCAGCCCAAAATCGCTTTTGTCTTTTTAGC
>NW_015168809.1:68665-69463 GCF_001447785.1 Gekko japonicus
CGGGGACCAGGGGTCATCTCGTAGAAAAAGAGGTGCAGGAGCTCATTAGCATAACTTATTTGCATATGCCACACCCCCTGACATCACCGGATGTGTGTCAGAAGGCAACACCCACCGCTCAGGCTCCACTGGACTCTTGGATTGCTAGCTATTGGGGGGGGGGACGTAACTAATTCCTGAAGGGAGGCCCGGGGGGGGGGGGCTCTGCAACTTACCTGGCTGCTTCTTGCTCCTCATGGCCCGACTAAGGGCTACTGGGAGCAGGGGGTGGGGCTTGTTGCATGTGCCCGCCCCCTAAGCTCCTTACTGCCGGAGCTCCACTCCTGTGCGCTCCCGCAGGAAATGACCCCTGCCGGGGACTGAACAGCTGCCTGAGACCCCGGAGAGATGCTGCCGGTTTGAGTAGTATAAAGCCAGAGGGTCACAACTAGAGTCACAACCTAACAAACAGAACCAAAACACTGCCAATAAAGCACTATAAGTGTATTCAGAGCAAACTTGCAAAGTTCATTTAAATAAGTACCAAAATGAATACAAGATAGGTACAAAGGTCAATCCGATCCAGGTGAGTAATAAGTCGTTGACAAAATTCTCCGGAGTACACTTCCATTTCGTAAGTACTTCCTCCGAAATCCTTCAAGTCTCCCTTATAATAACAATAATGTAACAATTATAACAATGTAAAGATACAAGATATGTGCAATGTAACAAAAATTGTAAAGAATTTCCAAACAATAAAATTTCAGTACATACAAAGATACGACTTCCATTCACTTATTCATTGTAGAATATACAGAA
>NW_015168810.1:0-38252 GCF_001447785.1 Gekko japonicus
TCAGCCCCCCTGTAGATTACGCGCCTGCCATGTTGTGTGGCACAGCTGGAGTTCTCCCAGAATTACAGCTGATCTCTGGCATACAGATATCCGTTCCCCTGGAGGAAATGGCAGCTTCACAGTGAGGAGTCAATGATGTCACATCCTCACTGAGTTCCCTCCCGAAATCCTGCCCCCCTGGCATTGCCCCTAAATCTCCAGGAATTTCCAAAGCTAGAGTTGGCAGCCCTTGTCCTCTCAGACGCACACACTGGCCTTTGGTGCGCGAGACTGAGGCGGACTCCGCGTGGGGTAGGTTGCATGTTAAGCTTTTTTAGGCTTCCCGGCCAGGGCTCAGCATAGGCGTGAAACCCATGGTGTGTGGCCTGCACAGAGACCACGAAGAAGATCCTGTGCTTTTCCAAATACTTTTTGGCCCGAGGCAGTGGTTCCTTAAGGGGTTTGGCCAAGGGATCTCTTGTAGAGCTGGAGGATCAGTGGTGATCAGTTGCTGGGTCAGGGGTCTTTCCTTCCCTGCTCCCCCAGAAATTCCCTCTTCTATATGCTGTGATGACTGATAGAAACCTGAAGTCTCAGTCACATTGAAAGAGAAAGAGATAGCACAGTTTGTTTTGCAGAAAATTATCCCCAATCTTTTTACTGACCGGATCATGCCTGGGTGCCATATGTCATTTCCGATCAATCTTATCAGTTCTTAAAAGCCACGGCACTTTTCCTGCAGGGTTCCCAGGTTTAACTGATGTTTCCTGCCTGTACTGCAGATGCTGTCTGCAACAGGGAATCAAACAATATGAAAAGGGAGAACAATAAGAAAGCTGTCTCCATCCCACATACAACACACCCTCATGCCTGGCTGTCAGGGAAAATAATAAACAAGCCATATCTTAGGTCAGGAATAGAGATGGGCATGAACCAGGAAAAATTGGTTCGGTTTGTGGTTCGTAATGCACCCAGTTCATGAAGCACAACTGTCATAAACTTTTAGATTCCTCATGAGCCAGTTCATGGTTTATAGTTCGTGATGTGGTAGATCACGCCAAGCCTTCTCGCCGATTTCCTCGCAGGGGATAACTCTACATCGTGATGTGGCAGAATGGCCACTAGCATGTTAGAGATACCAAAATTGCAGGGGATCTCTTGCTTACACTTCTCTGACAGCTAGCCAAGTTTGGTGAGGATTGGATTAAAGGGATCTGAGTTATGGCTCCCCAAGGAAGGTGGCCCCAGGAAAGTTCTTTCTGGGGAAATAACAGGTATAGGTTCAGGAGTGTATAGAAGGGTCCCTGTGCAAGCTAGAGATATCAAAATCACCGGGGACTTCCCCCTGATGTTCCTCTACGTACCCACCAAATTGTGTGGAAATTGTACTGGGGGGTGAGTTATGACCCCCAAATAAGAGGCCTCCAGGCAAGTACTTTTGTGGGAAATATCAGGCGCAGGTTCAAAAATCCGTTGCAGGTGCAAAAGTGTAAGCTACACACACCAAACACACAGGGAACTTCACCCTGCTGTCCACTCCTCTACAATATTTCCAAGTTGGGCGCAGAATATATTTTTGGGGTCCCACTTACGCCCTCCTAGAAAGGTCCTGGTCACCACACCTTAAAAAGGATATTATAGCTTTGGGAAAAGTGCAGAAAAGGGCAACTAGAATGATAAAAAGGGTTGGAACACTTTCCCTATGAAGAAAGGTTAAAGCACTTGGGGCTCTTTAGCTTGGAGAAACGATGGCTGAGGGGTGACATGACTGAGGTTTATAAGGTTATGCATGGGATAGAGCAGGTAGAGAAAGAGGTACTTTTCTCCCTTTCTCACAATGCAAGAACTTGTGGACACTCAATGAAATTGCTGAGCGGTCGGGTTAGAATGGATAAAAGGAAGTACGTCTTCACCCAAAGAGTGATTAACACATGGAATTCACTGCCACAGGAGGTGTGGTGGCTACAAGCATGGATGGCTTCAAGAGGAAATTAGATAAGCATATGGAGCAAAGGTCCATCAGTGGTTTGTAATGTATTCATAAGCTGCCATGAGTACATTAGGATCTATGGTGAAACCTCCCATAGGGAAGCAATGTTAAGCTTCGTCTTGGACAGGGGATCCTAGTCCAAGACTACCGAACCAATCACATTCAAGGAAGCTGCAAGCGGGAACGTTTGTGATTGGTCCTTATTCGCTCAACCTGATAGGTTGTTAAATGTAAAGTAGGAGTGGCTATGTTAGCCGAGAATGTTTAAATACCGAGCAGTTTCAATGGACAAACTGTTCGGGCTATGAGGAGTTGTACCGTGTTGGTGAAGTTGATTATCGAGCTGAATAAACCTGAGTTTTGCTGAAATCACTCTCCGACTCATTGTTAAGAACCGGACTTAACAATTGGCGATGAAGGTGGGATACTAGTGCGGGTAGGCAGCCCCGCTACTCCCAGACCCACGACGGACAACGCAGAGCAGCAGCTCGCCGTGGCCAGTCAGCAACAGGCACCACCAGAGCCGGTGGCAGCGGTTGTCGTGATGGCCAATAGCCCGAAGTTCGAGCCGTTCGAACCAGCGTCGGAAGATTGGGAAGCCTACCTGTCCCGGTTCAGCTTCCATCTCGAGGCGCATGATGTGACCACGGAGGCGAAGAAGCAGGCAACCCTCCTGAGCTCTTGTGGCAAGAGCGTATTTGACATTGCCCGGTCCCTGGTGGCGCCAGCAGACATCAAGACCGTCTCCTACAAGGACCTGACCGAGAAGCTGCAGGCGCATTTCTCTCCGCAGCCATCGGAGATTGCGTGCAGACATGCCTTCTATAAGAGGAGTCAGGCTCCCAGCGAATCGGTGGCGGAGTTTGTGGTGGCCCTACGTAAGGCGGCGAGGCCCTGCAACTTCGCTGATGTGGAAGAGGCCCTCCGTGACCGGCTCGTGTGCGGCATGAGGGACGAACGTCTGCAGCAGAGGCTGTTCACCAAAAAACAGTTGACCTGGGCGGACGCCTACGCAGAAGCCATCGCCGCTGAAGCAGCCGACAAGTCGACCCGAGAGGTGCGTCAGCGTCTGGCAGCTATGGAGCTGCGCGTCCACCACCAGGGGGCCGACAGTGAGAGCGAGGGCGAGAAAAGCGACGTCTGCATCGTGAAAGGGCGAGCGGACAAACGGACCCCAGTGAAGACTTCTAGCAAACCGACCTGCACCGGTTGTGGCAGGAAGCACCCTCGAGAGCAATGCTGGGCCAAGGATGTCACTTGCCGAACGTGCGGCAAGAAGGGCCACATCGCTCGTATCTGCAGAGCACCCAAGGTCTCCACGCCAACTGCATCACCCAGGACTCAACGCTCACGAGCAGCACGCCGTGCGGACAGCTGCCAAACGACCGCGAGCCTGTCAAAAGCACCTTCAGTTCATCGCGTCGGAGGCACGGGCAAGATCCATGTGACCGTCACCCTCGACGGAGTGCCCTGCGACATGGAGGTCAACTCCGGATCATCCGTGACCGTCCTGTCGTCGCACGCATGGCAGCTGATGTTTCCGACTAGGAGCCGGCGGCGTTTGCGGGCCGCAGAAACACAGGTGTCCGATTTCCAGGGAAAACGCATTCCTCTGGCCGGGAGGGATACCTTTATGGTTGAATTTAAGGGCAAGTGTGCTGAGCTGTCTTGTTTAATAGCTGAGGGGAACAGGGTGAATTTGCTCGGATTGGAGTGGTTCGAACCACTTGGTATAGGCATTACCGGGGTAAATGCTGTGTTGGAAAATAAATGGTCTGTACTATATAATGATTTTCCTGATGTGTTCGGGGGTGGTCTTGGAAGGTACAAGGGCCCCCCAGTGTCCTTTGAACTCGATCCTTCGGTGACCCCAATCCGGTTGAAATATCGGAAGGTGCCTATTCCGCTTAGGCCGAGGATCGAAGCCGAGCTAGACAAACTCATTGCCCAGGGGGTGTTGGAGCCAGTCCCATTCAGCAAATGGGAAACGCCTATAGTCACGCCTGTCAAGGCAGACGGCTCCATCCGTATATGCGCTGACTATAAGTGCACGATCAATCGTGCCCTGCAGCAGCATTCCTACCCTGTGCCGGTCATCAGCCATGTCCTGGCATCTCTGGGAAGGGGAAAGGTGTTCGCAAAATTCGACCTTGCCCAAGCCTACCAGCAGCTGCCGGTGTCCAGGGAGGCAGCTGAAGCGCAAACAATTGTCACCCACAGAGGAGCATTCAGGGTTAACCGGCTCCAGTTTGGGGTGAACGTGGCCCCGGGGATCTTCCAGGGTCTGATGGAAGGTTTGTTAAGGGGGGTTCCTGGGACTGTCCCCTATTTTGATGATGTGTTAATAGCAGGGGGGTCCGATGAGGAACTTATGCAAAGGGTCAGAGAGGTTCTGAAACGATTCTCTGATGGTGGCCTCAAGGTCAAACAATCCAAATGTCTTATTGGTGTTCACAGTGTGGAGTTCTTGGGGTTCAGGATAGACGAACATGGTGTCCACCCCACAGAGGCCAAGGTAGAGGCCATTAAGAATGCCCCGCGGCCCCAAAACAAGAAGGAGCTCCAGGCGTTCCTGGGCCTCCTCAATTTCTATCATGCCTTCCTTCCTCACAAGGCATCGGTAGCGGCCCCATTACATGCCCTATTACACAAAGAGGCAAAGTGGCGGTGGGGCTCAGAACAAGAGAGAGCGTTCGAAGGGGTCAAAGCACTGCTAGTCTCGAATGCTGTGCTGACGCATTACGACGACCAGAAGCTATTAGTACTGGCTGCGGATGCATCTCCTTATGGGGTGGGGGCGGTGCTCAGCCACATTATGCCAAACGGGAAAGAAGCCCCGGTGGCATATTATTCCAGGTCCTTGTCCAGCACGGAAAAAAATTATGCCCAAATCGACAAGGAGGGGCTAGCGCTTGTCTCGGCAGTAAAAAAATTCCATGATTTTTTGTATGGACGCCGTTTCTTGCTGGTGACTGATCACAAGCCCTTGTTGGGAATCTTTGCCCCGGACCGGCAACTTCCCAACATCATGTCAGCACGCATGCTGAGGTGGGCGCTGTTCCTGTCAGCCTACGAATACGACCTTGAACACCGGCCGGGTAAGGCAATTGGACATGCGGACGCGCTGAGTCGCTGCCCTCTGCCCGGCCTGGACTCTGACCCGGCTCCAGCTAACGAGGTGTTAGCGATTGATGAACTGCCCCAAGCCCCAATCACGCCAAAGGACATTGCAGCTGCGTCTGCTAAGGACATTGTAATCTCACGTGTCTTGAACTGGGTTTGGAGGGGGTGGCCTATGGGGTCTGTGGAGCCAGAATTTACAGGGTACAAAATGCGCAGAAATGAACTGTCGGTGTCCAAGAGGTGCTTGTTGTGGGGGAACCGGGTGGTGGTTCCTCACAAACTAAGGCAAAAAGTGCTGACTTCACTTCACGAGGGCCATCCCGGCATGGTCCATATGAAGGCGCTAGCCCGCGGTTATGTTTGGTGGCCCGGGCTAGACGCAGAGATAGAAGAATGGGTTCGGGTGTGTGAGCCTTGTCAACAGGCTAGGCCTGAACCGCCAACCGCCACTCCACAAAGATGGGAGTCGGCAGGAAAACCCTGGTCGAGACTGCACCTCGACTTTGCAGGGCCGGCACAAGGGCAAACGTTCTTGGTAATTGTGGACGCCTATACAAAATGGCTAGAAGTGGCGCACATGCGCTCGACCACTTCTAGTGCTGTCGTCACTGTGCTGCGACAGCTGTTTGCCACTCACGGGATACCTGACGTACTCGTGAGTGACAACGGCGCACAATTTACCTCCGAGGAGTTCCGGAGGTTCCTGACTGATAATGGGATCAGACAAATGACTGCAGCGCCATTCCACCCGGCCCCAACGGTCAGGCTGAGAGAATGGTAAGAACAACTAAAGAAGCCCTTGCAAAGCTGGTTTGTGGTGATTGGGGGGTGAAACTTGCTTCGTTTCTTTTACGGCAACATGTTACCCCTTGTTCGGCGACTGGCCGCAGTCCGGCCGAAATGTTGATGGGTCGCCGGTTAGCAACGCTGTTAGACTGGTTGCATCCGGATCTAAATGATGTAAAACCACAGCAGACCGAAAGTCCGAAGATCCGGACATACGAGCCTGGTGAACAAATTTATGCTCGTAATTATGCCAGTGGTCACTCGTGGCTACCAGCCACTATTGTAAGTGTTATTGGTACAAGAATGTATGTGGTACGCCTTGCAGATGGACGCAAGTGGTGTAGGCACATAGACCAGCTGAGGCAGCGGTGGGAAACTGACCGTTCCACCGTGCAGCCGGCTGAGTCCACTGAGGAATTCCCACGGCCTTTAGAAGAGGCAGGTACTGTAGAGCCTGAGGGCTGCAGTAGCGGTCAAGAGACAGGGCAGACCCCTAATCTTGAACCGACAGTAACGGACGGGAATGTTCCTGACTCTGCGGTCCCAGAGTCAAGCGGAGTGCCACTGAGTGAAATGTGCCCTGAGACGAGTCCACCTCGTAGGTCTCAGCGAACGAGACGTGCACCCACCTACCTAAGTGATTATGATTGTTCCTGATGTATTTTGCTTAGGGGGGAGGGAATTGTAATGTATTCATAAGCTGCCATGAGTACATTAGGATCTATGGTGAAACCTCCCATAGGGAAGCAATGTTAAGCTTCGTCTTGGACAGGGGATCCTAGTCCAAGACTACCGAACCAATCACATTCAAGCAAGCTGCAAGTGGGAACGTTTGTGATTGGTCCTTATTCGCTCAACCTAATAGGTTGTTAAATGTAAAGTAGGAGTGGCTATGTTAGCCGAGAATGTTTAAATACCGAGCAGTTTCAATGGACAAACTGTTCGGGCTATGAAGAGTTGTACCGTGTTGGTGAAGTTGATTATCGAGCTGAATAAACCTGAGTTTTGCTGAAATCACTCTCCGACTCATTGTTAAGAACCGGACTTAACATGGTTATTAGCCACAAGGTATAGAGAGGGACTCTGGGGCAAGTGATGCAGTATATTCTTGGTGCTTGGGGGGGCCAACAGTGGGAGGGCTTCTAGTGTCCTGGCCCCACTGGTGGACCTCCTGATGGCATCTGGTATTTGTGGCCACTGTGTGACAGAGTGTTGGACTGGATGGGCCATTGGCCTGATCCAACATTGGCTTCTCTTATGTTCTTATGTCTCCCCAGTCCTCCCTCTGGAAAAGACAACTGCAGTTACAGGAGTCTATGGAATGGTTCAAGAACAAGCCAGTGACATTAAACTCACAGGGAAACTTCACCTGGGCAGACAATGGAAGCAAAGCAAGCACCCACCCTATACTTACAGCCCTCCCGAAGTCTCCAAAGGCAGGCTGCAAAGGACAGAAAGGCCAGGGTAGTATCAGAGCCCTCTTGCTTTAGGTGACTGGATTAACATTTACGAAGCAATTAAACATGGCACTGGTTATGCTAAGCTGCATTTTTATACTTCAAAACAAAACATCATTCAAGTATTCTTCATCAGGCCAGAAGTAAACTTTAAAAAAAAAAAAGAGAGAGGAAAAAAGTGTTTTTTTCCAGGTCATATTCTTAAGACCTGGTCATGATGTGGATGTTGTCTGATTTGTTGTTCCAAATGGGTGTTTGTATGTTTAAAACATTTCTGTCCCATCTTTACACCCAAATAGGGTCCTTAAGATTGAGGACATCAAAACATTAAAATGTTCCTACCTAAAGAAGGACAGGACTTCTTCTACCCAAGTAACTACATACTGATATCTCTGTTGAAAAATGTTTACAAGTTGTTTACAACAATATTAGCTGTAAGACTTGAAAATATTTTTTCAGAACTTTATATATGAAGATCAGAGTGGATTTTTACCCATGAGACAGTTGAGAGGCAATCTTAAAATACTATTAAATATTTTGGAGTACTTGGAAAATATAGGTGCAGAGAAGGCCTTCGATAATTTGAATTGGACATTTTTATTTATTTAGTCTTGGAAGATATGGATTTTGGATTTTTTTTATAAAATTGGTTAATTTGATTTCTAAATCGTAAGCTGCACAAATAATTATCAATGGAGATTTGACCAAATCATGTGAGATACAGAGAGTTACAAGACAAGGTTGTCCATTATCACTGCTTTTGTTTATCTTGGTTCTTGAAATATTAAAAAGAGATGTAAAATGTGAAGAAAGGGAAATCTTCTAAGTTGAGAGCCTTTGCTGATGATCTGATGTTGGTTTTAGAAAATCCTTTAAAAGGAATTGAAATTTTAGTGTCTAAACTGAAAGAATTTGGGGCAGTTGTGGGTTTCAAAGCAGAAAACTAAGATGATAACAAAAGATATGAAAACACAAGATCAAAAGAAATTGATAAATAAAACAGGTTTCAGAATTAAAAAGAAGGTAAAATATTTGGTTATCTCTTTGACAAATATGACTTGTATGTTACTGTAAAATAATTGTGTTAAAACGTAGAATGAAATTAAAAATGATACGTTGAGATGGAGTAATCTACAACTGTTACGTTTGGGTAGAACATCTGCGATAAAGATTAATGTTTTATCTAGAATGTTATTTTGTTCCAGACAATGCCAGTTTTGACAACTGATATACCATTTAAACAATAGCAGAAAGAGATATCTAGATTTGTTAGACAAAGGAAAAAACCAAAAGATAAATATAAGATACTAGGAGTAATGCTCGTTGTGGGAAGAAATACAACGGCATCTAGAAGGAAGCTCCAGATTAGTGTCCCGACTGTGGTTGGTGGGGCAGCAGAGGGAAGCGGAAAATGGAGGGAGGCAAGCCATGTTTCTTTCCTTCTGCTTAGCTATAAGGCAGGGCTGTCTCAAGTCATTTTGCTGCCCCAAGTGGGTAGAATGGGAGGACAGCCTTATGGTAACAAGTATGGTTCCCTCCACCTCTGACTTATTTTTTGAGTGGGAGGGGGGTGTTATGCAGTGGCAGCTAAGGTAGAAAAGCACCTCCTCCTGTGCCATGTTTTCTGGGTTCCAAGGGTCTGGAAAGTAGTTTCGTAACCAGTTACAGGGTTGCCAACTCTAGGTTGGGAAATACCTGTGGATTTGAGGAGTAAAGCTTGGGGAGGGCAGGATTTGGGGTGGGGAGGGACCTCAGCAGGGTATAATGCCATAGAATCCACTGCCCAAAGCAGCCATTGTCTCCAGGAGAACTAATCTTGGTCATCTGGACATCCGTTTTGATAGCTGGAGATCTCCAGGTGCCGCCTGGAGGTTGGCTTATGTTAATTTGTGGCTATGCAGTCACAGATATCGTAGAAAAGCACCTCCTCCAGTGCCATGTTTTTTGGGTTCCAAGGGTCTGGAAAGTGGTACCACAGCCGATTACACGGTTGCCAACTCTGGGTTGGAACATACCTGTGCATTTGAGGGGTAGAACCTGGGGAGGGCAGGATTTGGGGTGGGGGAGGGACCTCGGCAGGGAATAAAGCCATAGAATCTACTGCCCAAAGCAGCCATTGTCTCCAAGAGAACTGATCCGGGTCATCTGGACATTACTTTTAATAGCTGAAGCCCTGACTGCTCCGTCACATTGGCTGTCATACAGGGGCCATCTCAGCAGGATATAAGGACACAGAGTCCACCATTTTCTCCAGGGGAACTGATCTCTGCCATCTGGAAAGCAGTTGTAATTCTGAGTGATCTTCAGCCCTCACCTGGAGTTTTGCAACCATGGTTTCCCCCAACAGACACTAAGGGGAAATTTATTTTACCTCAGAACATCAACAGCAAACTGTTTAGAATGTTAGAGGGAAAGGCCAGTGAGGCCGCATATGCAAACGACCTCTGTGTTCCGAGGCAAAGGTGAATCAGGCCACATATGCAAATGACCTCTGTTCTGACTGGCTGTGAGGGGAAGAGGAATAGCAAACTGTTTAGAATGTTGGAGCAAACTGATTTTGGAGCATGTTGGAATGTTCAGGGGAGTCCATGACCAAAACAGGATTATATATACCGGAGGATTACAAGATACAAAAAAAAAGAGGTGGCCTTTCTTTGCCAGATCTGACATTGTATTCTGCCACTTCCTGCTCGGTAAGGATGAAGGACTGGATTATTTTTTTAAAAAAGATTATTAGAATTAGAAGGCTATGACTTTAGATTCAGTTGGCTCAGATACTTGATGTATGATAAAGCCAAAATTAATGCAGAATTTAATAACCATTATCTTAGATGTGCCATCTTGAGAGTTCAGAATAAGTACAAGCTTAGACTCTGCTCAAAATACCAATAGAGCTATCACCACAAGAAGCACATTTTAGAAAAGAAATTACCCCTTACATAAATAGCTAACACATCATTTTATGTTAGAATAGTGACAAGGTGAATATTAATTACAATCAAGAGAACAATAACTGAAGGTTATACTTGCCATTGGTTTATGTGTATACAAATTATGGAAAGGTTTAGTTGATAAAGGTATCAGGATTTTGAACAAAGTCTGAATTTTAAAAAGAATTATGTGCAAATGATGATCATGTTATTGCTAAAATAAATAAACTCTTGTTGAAATTTGAAACTGAGGAAGAACAAGAAAGAATGTATGGTAAAATGGGCTAACAATATTGGGCGTGATATACAAATAGAACAGTGGGAAAGTTTGTGGACAAAGGATTTGAAATTTATTTAAGCTCTAATCTTAAATACAATTTTTATAAGATGATACACCATTGGTATATGTGTCTAGAGAAATTGTCTAAAATGTATAAAGGTATCTCTAATCTATGTTGGAAATGTAAACACCATGAAGGGACATTCTATCACATGTGGTGGACTTGTAAGAAAGCCAAAAAAAATTGGATTCAAATGCAAATATTAATACACAAGACCTTAAATATACAATTGAAACTGGAGGGTTTTTGGTTGGACTGATGGACAATCCGTTGGAAAGAAGTAATAGAACTTCTATATATGATTACAGTGGCAAGAATATTATACACACCAAAATGGAAGTGCCCAACAATATCTACCATTGAAGAGCGAAGGTTGGAGAAGCTGCCAGACTTTGCAGCAATAGCTAACTTATTGTGTTGGTTAGAGAAAAGACAATTAATTTATTACAGAGTAAAAACCCCTTATGGACTTCTTGCAAGGAAAAAAGAAAATAATGATCTGATGACTTGTGGTTTTGAGGATTAAAAAATTAAGATATAAGAAGAAAAAAGAGAATTCGATACTCTGTGTATAGAGCTAAGGGGAAATTATACAGCCATATGTATGTGCGTCCGTATATTGGTCAGTAAATTTTTATCAGGTGTGTCCATTGTTTTTATCAAAACCATTCGGCCACCCTCCAAATCACCACGCCTCACAAGAGGATGTTGAATTCTATAAAAACAAGCTTGCTTTCTGTTTCATTGCCAGTGGAAGTTTGGGCTTTCCTTCGTCCAAGGAGCAGAGAAGGAAAAAAAAAAATCCTAACGAAACTGCCAGTACGCGCCACCTTCTCAAAGTAGGACTGGGCTGTAAAGGGTAAGCAGATTTTTCCTGATATCAAACTTCTTTGTGGGCTTTGTGGTATTTCTGCAGCTTCTATGCTTAGCACTGGTATTCAGAATCTCTGTGAACATATTTTAAGAACTCTTTCAACATAAAGGAAGACGCAGCAAGCCCCTTTTTGTGTGCTTGGAATATTCGGTAGTAAAAAAGCTCAGTATTTAAGGAGAGACATCATTTTATATTTGAGTTGGGGGGGAACAGGAGGAAGACTCACAGAAAGGCTGAACAGCAAGTTCGATAGCAAGGTAAAGGGAGTGAGCTTTCACAGTTGCATGCAGTGATTATAGCAAGCGATCAAGAACAGGAAGCCTATGATTTTGCAAAAACAAACAAACCCTCAAACAAAGGGATTTATTTTTACCTTTGGCAGGGATCCCTAGTGCTCAGTTACGATTGGAAAGTATGAAACACTTAATGCACAGCTAGTGTTGCCAACCTCCCTGTTGGGTCTGGAGAGCTCCCAAAATTACAAGTGATCTCCAGGTGACAGATCGACACTGTAGCATTATATTCTGCTGAGGTTCCTCCACAGGATCCACCCCCAAAGCCTCAGGAATTTTGCAAGCCACAGTTGCCACCTGAATGCTGATGAGGAAAAAAGGTGGCAGGGATGCAACTTAATTGCTGGTCTCCCCTCATTTCCCCCCCTCCCTGCACCCAACAGTGCGTGTCCTCTTCATTATATGTCTCTCTACATCCCATATTCTGTTTCCTTTCATTGTCTGTCTCCCCACCTCCTCATGGCTTTCCTCTACCTCCCTATGCCAGCTGAGCTGTCCCTTATATCCTCACCACGTGGGTCTTTGGGCGTCCCATGCAGCCCATTTTCAATACGCCCCACAGAACGTTCTCTTCCATTGGCCTTGGCGTTGCCCTAGATCTCTCTGCTCCTTCCTCTCCTCATTCTGCCTGTTTCTTCCTACAGCCCATTTGGACTGCATGGATTGAGCGATTAATAAATGGAAAGATGATGATGATGATGATGATCATCATCATCATCATCATCATCTTTGGCAAACAGGCAGGCCCACTGTGAAGAGTTAGCACAGAAACAGCTTCCTGAAGCAACGTACTACTTAGGGTTGCCAGCTCTGGAGATTTAGGGGATGGAGATTGGAAAAAGTGGGGTTTGGGGAGAGACCTCAGCAGGGTACAGCGCCACAGACTCCGCTTCCAAAGCAGCCATCGGCTCCAGGGGAACTGATCTCTGTCATCTGAAGTTCAGTTGTCACAGCCACAGATCTTCAGGCCCCAACCTTATTGGCAGCCGGAGGTGAGGGGGTTCTGTGGGACTCTAATATTTGGCCCTGTTTTCTTACTATACTTGCAAGCAGGGCTATTTTCGGGCAGGAACGCACAGGAACGGCACTCCGGCTGGCTTCAGAATTGGCCTCGCCCACTACAGCCAAAACCTCTGCTTGTGTGGCTACAGAGGGAAGGCCTGGAGAGCAACCCCCACTGGCGACTCTGAGGCAGGCGGGCCAGGGGGGGACCTGGAAGGATCAGGGAGGCATTTAAATGCCTCCCCGTGCTTTCCCCAGCCTGTCCAAGGGCCAGCTTGCCCAGGCTCCCCGCAGCCGCAGGGCACCCAGGCAAGCCAAGGTAAAGCATGGGGTGTGGCCCAATATGCTAATGAGCTGTGCTGTCATGGGTGTGGCCTAATATGCTAATGCGTCTCTGCTGTTGAGTGTGGCCTATTATGCTAATGGGTTCCTGCTGGGCTTTTTCTACAAAAAAAAATCCCTGCTTGCAAGACTGTTTTTTCTCTTTGAAATTATGGTTGCCAGGTCCCCCTAGCTACCAGCAGAGGATGAGGGGAGGGAGAGGGTTGTTAGTTTCAGGTTGGGAAACTACTGGAGATTTGGGGATGGAGCCTGGACAGGACAGGAACCTCAGAGGGGTACAATAGCATACAGTCTAGCCTCCAAAGCATTTCTTTCCTCCAGGGGAACTGATCTCTGTAGTCTGGCAATGGTCCCTGTACCCATTAGTTTGTCCAGAGTGTTTGAGAGAGAAAGAGAGTGTTAGTAGAGTGTGTACAATGAAGAGACTGAGTGAAGTGCTGTAGGCCATGAGAGAATATGTTGTTTTTGAAGTTATTAGCATTGTACCTCATGTATTAGTGGCAAATTGGGAAATTAAGCTTTGGGGATGTTATTAGCCTAAGTGGCAAGTGAAATAATAAGCCCTTGTGGCCTGGTGTATTTAAGGAACTTTTGAGAAGGAGAACTGTACCTATCTGAAACCATTACACTTATGCGCCTATCTGAAACGATTATGCTTATGAACTTTACTGAAACCGTTAAGCTGTTTTACTTCTACATAAACTCTATGTTTAAGAGAAAACAGCTAATTTATTTAAAGGGTTTCTTTCTACATGCTAACCATTCTGTCATTTGACCAAAAATAACTAATAACTAATATAAACTGTTCTTTAGTTCCAACTAAAAATTCTAAGGCAAGAGCCATCGGTGGCACTGGCAGTGAAAATAAGTAGAAAACACTAAGGAAGACAAGGAGGCAACATAACACGTGTCATCTCCAAACATTATAGAGAGGTGCCTTTACAGGTATTACATATTTACAGGTATTACATATAAGGGTGTGAAGAAATGCATTTTTGGGTGGAGGTTTGAATTGAGTAAAGCCTTCACCAGGAGTTTTTTTTAAAGTTTTTGACTGATTTCACACAAGAGCTGCGCCGCGGTTGCGCCTCCCTTTGCCCCACTTCTATTGGTCAATTTCCCACTCGAAGCCATGCGGCCGCGTTTTGACCCGCGGCTTCACCTGATTTCCCCTGTGGTTTCGTGATCCTTTTTTGAGGGGAAGATTTGTTTGAGGGAAAATCGGGCGAAGCTGCAGGTCAAAATGCGGCCGCACGGCTTCGAGTGGGAAATCCAGGTGTTAGAAAAACCTTAGAGGGCAGGGTGGAACAGGGCCTGTGGGCCAGAGCAGGACTGTTCTGACACAAAGGGGTCTCAGAAAAGAGCAAAACTGTAACAGAGATGTATTTCTAGAGCATTATGATGTACTTCACTGGACAAACCAAAAGTGACATCAGTGTCAGGTCTCCTCTTGTGACATAACTTCCATCCCCAAAAGATTTCTGCTGACTGCCAATGCTCTGCTGGCAACCATAGGTGTGTGGATGATGTGGTTGGACTGACCACGGTTAACTCTTTGTGTTTCCATCTAATAAGAGGAAATTTGATTGGTGATGATCAGTCCTGGATCCCAGGTTTGTCCATCTTCCATACTTCTTTGAATGGTACAAGTCTGGGGTGGTGGTGTCAATTTGGGAACCAGATCTCACAATTTTGGAAGTAGCATCGACTAGCAGCAACATCCAATCCAGATGGGGTGGGCATGAGTGAACAAAACTAACTACCTCTCCTTCTCTGATAAGTAGGCCTACATATTCCTACTATCTTACTAACACCTAACTGAAGTGTCTTAGGCTGCTCTGATCTTATTTTTTGCTGCCACCCTGTTTTTATTTAATTGGTTTTTAATTGTATATTTATTGTTCTGTCTTTGTTGTGAGCTGCCCTGAGTCCATCATGGGATAGGGTGGGATATAAATAATGGGCTGGTTTCCAGCCATGGATCACAAATAGCGGCAAGGTGTTAGAAGTGGTGTCCGATCCAACCCAAGTTATGCAAACATGGGAAATGTAGCAACTGGCTCAGTCATGATGACCAAATGCATTTGACACAGAGCTAGTTTTTTATGGATGGAGGAATATCATAAGAAAATCTGTTTCCCTGTACAGGCAAATCCAGATTTTCACAGGTAACTATCATCTGGATTTTACATAGTACAAAACAGTGAAATTTCCCTTTTCTTTCTCAGATTAAGCAAATCATCCCAAAGAACGGCAATGGGTAGCGACAGCTCAAAAGTAATCGTAAGAACTAATCTTGAAAACCTGAAGGATGCAATGAAGCAGGGAAATCTTCCAGACCTTGCATCTCAAATTCACCAAGAACTGGATTTGCTAGAAGGCACCACCGTTGACGTTGCTGTCACAGGGGTATCGGGAGCTGGTAAATCGTCTTTCGTGAACGCTGTGCGTGGCATGGCAGACTCTGAAGAGGGCGCAGCTGCCACTGGGGTGAAACAAACAACCATGGAGCCAAAGGCATATCAGCATCCCACATTCCCAAATGTAACAGTGTGGGATCTACCAGGAATTGGGACACACGAATTTAAAGCCAACGAATACCTGAAAAAGATTAATTTCGGCAGGTACGATTTCTTCATCATTGTCGCTGCAGAACGCTTCTTTGAGAATGATGAAATGCTGGCCCGTGAAATTCAGCGGCTAAAGAAGCATTTTTATTTTGTGCGCACCAAAGTGGATAGCAGCCTAGAGGCGGAAAGAAGGAAACCAGACTTCAGTGAGGAAAAGACCCTTCAAGAGATACGGGAATACTGCTGTGAGAATTTGACCAAAGCAGGAGAATCTGCTCCAAGGATTTTTCTCATCTCCAGTTGGCACCTGGATAAGTATGATTTCCCTGTCCTGCAAGTGACCTTGCTGAATGATCTGAATGAAATGAAGAGACATGCTTTAATCCTGGCTCTGCCATCATTCTCGAAAGAAATCCTGCAAAAGAAAAAGGCTGCCATGGAGGACATCATATGGCGACAAGCTATTGTGTCCGCTTGTGTTGAAGCTTTTCCTGTGCCACACACACCTTTGTTATGTAATTTTCTTATCGTGATAAAAACGCTAAGGCACTTCTACAAGGTTTTTGGCTTGGATGATGATTCCCTCCATCGGCTTGCAAAGTGGGTTGGCAAACCTGTTGAAGTATTGAGATCTGCTATCCAGAAGTCCCCAGTGCCCAGTGAGATCACTGAAGAATTTACAATCAGCCTTTTGTGCGAGTTTCTGGCTTTGCATATGACAGTAGATGCAGTGATTTCATATTTGGAACCAAGCATGGTCGATCTCCCTGATGGAGGACAATGTTTTAAAACCCTGTTCTTTCTGCTGAAGTTCTTCCTGAATGATATTGTGGAAGATGCTGGGAACGTCTGGGCAAAAGCTGCAGAGCATTAAGAGTCCCAGGTAAAAGACAAATACAACAATCTGGAAACACATCAAAGTGCATGAATGATTGTCAGCTAGCTGCCATAGAAGGCTGGGAGGCAGTTGTCCCCCCTCTTCTCCCCTGGCATCTGCGCATGCCCTATTTTCCCTGTGTATGATCTTGTCTCATGCATTCCTGTCTGTAAACGCTAGGCAACGCTTATCTGCAAGGTTAACAGGTGTGTGGGGAAGCTGCTTTGCCAACTGTATAATGAACTGCACCGTGTGAAGCTGTAATTGTTTAGGTTTTAAGGAACGTTGCTTCTCAGGCTTTTGAGCGCGTAACCTGGAGTCTGCCCGCTCGGCGGGAATGGAGATTATTGGTTATTACCCTGTTTGAATGTCTTACATTATTCCTTGCCCACCCTGTCCCAGGCATTCTGGACAGTGAACTTGTTCCTGCTCTATCATAGCTTTAGTAAAATACTACTTTGCCTAAACGTGTATTGGATTAATAGCTGTGGGGGACCGGACAATGATGCACAGGGACGTTTTCTGCACAAGCAGCTCTCCCTGCTCTTGCATTTCTATTCCCCTGCCTCTTCAGCTGGTTTCTGCAATGGTATTTGCAGTCTGAGATGCAAAATCGAGGTTTGGTCCCTTTTGTGGTGCAGCAGTGGAATTCCTGGAAACAGGGAAGTCTGATGCTGTGCCGCAAGGGAAGACAAACCTCATTTTTTAAATCTCGGACTGCGAAGATAATTGTGGAAACCAGCTGAAGAGGTGGAGGAATAGAAATGCAAGAGCGGGGAGAGCTGTTTGTGCGGAAAATGTCAGGGTCACAATTCAAGTACAAATCTGACAGGAAATTGGATCCACACTACAGAAGTAAGTCCCATTTTATTCAGGGGGGCTACTCCCAGGAATTACATATTACCATATTATGAATTATATAACATATTGATCACTATGTTCTTTTGATTTATCAGTAGAGATGGACTAACTCTCCCCGACTCTCTTCACATTGAAGCTAGCCAGAACACTGAATTGTGCTGTCAATTAAACACAGATGAGACACAAGTTACCTGGGAATAAGGCCCATTGAACTGAGACATCAGGCTCTCTCAAAAAGTACTAAACAGCAAAAAAAAAAAGATTGCTACTAACTTTGAAAATAAAGCAAACTCAGCCATGGCATGAGGAAGTTTAATAGGGGATGGATAACTGGGGAGATGTGAAAGGTCAGTTTTTTCATCTAGGGAGAGGAAGCAGGTGAGCCAAATCTCTGGATGGGGCTGTCTCCCTGCACCTTCACTAACTTTAGAAAGTTATTCTGGTCCCTGGATGCTGACATCCAGCTAGCTCCAGGTCTCTCTTCCCATTCCATCTCCTTTCTTCTTCTCCTGGTGTCGCCTCTTTTAAAAAGGGAGAAAAAGAAATGAGGAGATCAGAGGCAGACTGGGCAACAGATTACCCTGGAATAATTTCCAGAGTGGCCCAATTCATGTTCTTGATCAGATGGATCTACCTTAATAGATCAAAGGCTTCAGAACCACCTTTTAATCTCAGACTTCACGTGTGCTTTAACAAAGTCTAACACAAGATGTACTTTAAAACCATAAATTCAAATTATATTCACATATTCAGCAATCATTTGTTTTGATGCAAACTGAAACGAAAGCATTCACTATTTCACATTTATGAAGTCTAATACAGATAATGATCGGGGGAGAGGGGAAATCATCCTTCCACTGTTTTGCTAGATTCTTGGGAAAGATTAACTTGACACTCATGTATTCCTCTGTTCATTGTATTTTCTGTTTTACTGTTTTATTGTTTTCTGTTTTACTGTTACATATGTTTTAACTCCTCAGCCGGGCAGAGATGAGAAGGAATGAGGCTGGAAAACAGAAGAATGAAATTGTGGGTAGGGGAGAGAAATAAAGGTGTATCAGGTTGGTTGATAGGCTTAAGTATATCTCTTGATAGGCAAATGGTTCCCTTAGCCTCATAGGTTAAAAAGTTCGCAGCCACAGAGAACTTTATTTAAAAATCACTGCTAAAAAAGGGCAGCAAATAGCAGCACTAACCAGGAAGTCAGGGTGTGTCTGTTTTGCGTAGCCTTGCCTTTGCACGTAGTGACTGCAGTGCAAACACAAAGCCTGGGGTCTCAATTTCCTAAATGTTCTTGAAATCCCCCATCCTGTAAGCCCAGTAAGTCAACCAGAAGGTAGAGTAATTTACATCTATTAAACAATTGCTTCTAGTAGTGGGATCTGGGCTTGCTAGAAGACTTCAGCACATTTCAGATGCTGCATTCATTGTACACTTTTATAAGTAATAAGAATTATTACTACACCATGTCAGGATTCTGTTTTAGTAAATGCCTGCTTTCATCTTTCATTTGCATTTGAATTTTAATAACACTCGTACTACTTCACAATGGCTGGCTTTTGATTAAATAAACATTAAATAAACTTTGTTACATGTCTCTGCATGGGGGGGGGGATAACTGGCATCCACATACTCCGAGGCGGGGGAACTGCCAGGGTCCATGGCTTCGGGCAGGGCCCACTGCTGTTGATTCCATTCTCAGGCATCGAGAGTTGCCACTTGTGGGTTAGGAAATACCTGGAGATTTGGGGGGTGGAGTCTGGGGAGGGCGGGGACATCAGCAGGGCACAATGCTACAGAGTCCAGTCTCCAGAGCAGCCCTCTTCTCCAGAGTAACTGATCCATGTAGTCTGGAGATCAATTGTAAATACTGGGAGATCTCCAGGCCACACCTGGAGGTTGGCCACCTCAGCATCACCTCTGATGCCTGCAGTGATATCCTCCCACTGCCTGCTTGTGAGTGCTTTGTCATGTGCTCCCAGCTGGGTATGCTTCAGAACACTGCTGGAGAAGAGCACATGAGGTGTGTGTGTGTGTTGGGGTGTGTGTGCACAAAGCATTATTGTTCCTGGTTGGCCGTGGCAGTTGTGCTCCTAGATGCCCAGGGACTCCATGACCTGGAACCAATCCTGGTGGGGGAAATATGCTCGATGAAGCATTCAGTCACAGCATTCCTTACATCCCAGTAGTCTTCCTGGAAATGTGCAGGCTGGAATCATTTAGCAGGGTGGCAGCTGCTGCTCCTGCTCCTGCTGCTGAAATAAATAACCAATAGACAAACTGGCTGGAAAAACAAAGATGTGCTTTCACTTTCACTGCGAGTGAGACTCCAAGCTTTTACAAGAAAGGAGAACTAGTAAGCCGGTTGTGGAATAAGTTCAGTTTAGTCCCGCTAGGGAACTTCTGTCACTTTTCCTTGCCTGGCCACTTTTTAACTGATTGTTCAGTGTCGCAGCCAGCCCCATCACTGTTCTTTTGCTGAGTGGTCACACACTTTAAACCACAGGTGCAGTGCCCCAGCCCTTTCTGTGCAAGCTGACACATGGACAGATGAATACCCACGAAGCCACCTCATACTGAATCACACCCTGGGTCCATCTGAGTCAGCATTGCCTACTCAGACTGGCAGCAGCTCTCCAGGGTCCTGTTAAGAGGTCTTTCACATTGCCTACTACTTGGTCCTTTTAACTGGAGATGTCAGGGATTGTACCTCGGCTCTTCTGCATGCCCATCCTCTCTTCAGTTTCTCGTCAGTCCTCCTTTCTCTTCATTCAGATATGTTCCTGCTATAAAGATTTCTCACATCCGAAGTCAGTATGTTAAGGTTTTTAAATACATCCCTGTTCCAAGATATGGCTTATTATTATTAGTATTATGTTTGGCTGGCTGCTATGGATGAGGGTGTGTTGTGTGTTGTGGGCAGGGCTATTTTTGGGCAGGAACGCACAGGAACGGAGTTCCGGCTGGCTACCAAGTTGGCCACGCCCAGCAGGAACTCATTAGCATAATAGGCCACACCCAACAGCAAGAACTCATTAGGATTGGCTACATTAGGGGTGTGTGGCCTAACATGCAAAGGAGTTCCTGCTACAAAAAAAAAGCCCTGGGTTTGGACAACAAACATGGTAAACAGAATAAGAAGGGAAAGGTGGGTGTGGCTGGATGACCACACTTCTGGTAACATGGGGATGTGGCCTAATGGGCCAATGAGCGGTGCTGTCAGGGTGTGGCCTAATATGCTAATGAGTTTCTGCTGCTGGGTGTCGCCTATTATGCTAATGAGTTCCTGCTGGGCTTTTTCTACAAAAAGAGCCCTGGCTGTGGTTGGGATTGACACAGCTTCCTTACTGTTCTCCATTTTCATACTGTCTGAAGCCCTGTGGCAAAGGACATCTGTGTACAGGAAACCTCCGTTAAACCTGGGAAGCCTGCAAAAAAACAAAAACAAAACAAAACAGCCCAGTGGCTGATAAGAACTGTTCCTACTTCTTGGAAATAACCACACCTGGCGTGGTCCAGTCAGCAAATCGTTGGAATAACTTTATGGGAAACAAACGTGCCTTCTCTTTCAGTGTGAGCGAGATTTCGGACTCCTATCAGGTTTCACAGCATATATAAGAGGCAGTTTCTGAGGGAGCAGGGAAGGCGAGACCCTTGATCCAGCAACTGGTCACCACTGATCCTCCAGCTCTTCAAGGGAGCCCTTGGCCAAACTCCTTAGGGAAGCTCCATCCTTGGCCCAACAGCCTCTGAACACAGAACAGTGGAGTCAACAGAGACCCTGTGGCTCAGTTTGTGGACATGAAAACAACGGGGAGGCGGATGGAGGACTAAAGGCCACTTCTCCTGCTGTGCTGTGGTCACAAACAGAAAAGAGCTGATGTGCATCTGGGAGCATTAAAGTAGGGTTGCCGGCCTCCAGGTGGGGCCTGGAGAGCTCCCACTTTTACAACTGGTCTCCAGTTGACAGAGATCAGCTCCCCCGGATAAAATGGTGGCTTTGAAGGGTGGACTCTATGGTATTGTACCCTGCTGAGGCCCCTCCCCTCCCCAAACTCTGCCCTCCTGGGTCCACCCCCAAAGACTCCAGGTGTTTTCCAACCCAGACCTGGCAACTTTACATAAATGTCCCATCTAAGTTGCCAACTCTGGCTTGGGCCATTCCTGGAGATTTGGAGGCAACGCCTAGGGGCGCCAGGGTTTGGGGAGCGGGGGGAGCTCAGAGAGGATGCGATGCCATAAAGACTGCCCTTTCCTTCAGGGGAACTGATGTCTGTGGCCGGGAGATCAGCCGTAATTCTGGGAGAACTCCAGGTTTCACATGGAAGCTGGCAACCCTACTTGTTCCCCAGGAAGCAGAAGGACTTAGTAATGCATTGATGGAGTCTTACTGTGCACGTGTAGTTATCAATGCCAGGGGGAAGCAGAGACACATCAGCTTCTCCATTATACAAACAATAAACAGAAGAGTAGCAGCACCTGAAACACTGCAAGACTGCCTTGACCTGCATTGCCCAGGCAAGCACCATCTCGTCAGATCTTGGAAGCTAAGCAGGGTTGACTCTGGCAAGTACTTGGATGGGAGACCTCCGTGGAATACCAGCAGTCGGGAGGCGGGGGCAGGCTTTATCCAGCCACCTCTCTGAATATCCTCCAGGCTCCCAGGAGGGGTCAGTCACCAGAGGCCACCATGACCTCCACATGCACACATGCACACACACGCATGTGCGCGCACGCACACACACATGAAAAATACAAAAGTGCCCCTGTCTTGTCCAAAGGACAACCCCTCTCTCATTCTCAGGCATTGACCCACAGCCACCTGAGCTCTCAGAGTTTCACTGGGTCCTGGTCCCTTTACTTCTAGGTCCCCTTTGAGGATGTACATAGATGTTCAGCAAGCACTTTTTAAAAAATAATTTTTTAAAATTTATTTATATAATGTTACAATTTAAAATGGCAGCAACAGTGACATAATATGTGTGACAACAACCATATCATTTACAATACTATATAAATATATAAACAATTTTGATAAACTGACAACCGTTAACTTCTGTGAAGATACAGTCTATTAAGCAATTTTGCATTCAAGTACCTTTTAACTAAGAGGGCAATGAAAGAGGGGGAAAAACACTTATGTAGCCTCAACAGAATAAGAGGAGCTCATATTTGGCCGCTTTAATAGCCTCCCGTTCAAAACATTCTAAATCTATCTTTTCTACTAAAGGGAACCAAATACTTAACGTATTGAAGAAAAGTTGTTCATTGTGGATGGAATCTTTATAAACTGAAAAAACGCCTAACATAAACAAATCCCAGATTTTATGAACCCATTGTACTACACTAGGAATTGCTTTTTCTTTCCAGGATCTGGCTATAAGAATTTTTTCTGCAGTAAGTAACTCCTGATACAGCAAATAAACAAAAAATCTCTCTGCATTTATTTAAATTGTTCAAATGATGAAGAGTGTTTGCTAAGCAGAAACCACCCGGAATCACAGGATTAACAGCACAACAGTAATTAGGGCTGCCAAGTGGGGCTGGGGGGCGGGTAAACCCTCGCTTTCGAGGTCCGATTTCCGCCGCCACGGAATCGGGCCCCGGGGGGAACTTCGCCCCCCGAAATGCAGCGTGGCTATGGTTTTCCTTCTGACGATCGGGGCCACACCCTCAACGTGAGCGACATCGCGTGTCACTTCTAGTGACGTGCTGGTGAAGTGCGTGCGCGCATGCATAGCACAACAGCTCCCGGAGCCCAGCGACGCTCCCCCACCGGTGAGTTTTTTAGACTTGGCAACCCTAACAGTAATACTTCAATTATGCCTGGGCTCTGAAGCTCCAACTGCTTACAGCCCACCCCCAAAAAAGACTGAAGGAAGACTTATCATGGTGAACGAAATTATGGCTTAGGTTGACAGTCTGGAGGGTTATGCTGGGGTCACCCTTACATACCAGTTGCTGATAAAGAGGTGGTCTGGTTTGGTATCCGAAAAACTCACTCACTCTGTCAGCAATTTGAAAGGAAAAAAAACCCACCCAGAACTGTGTGTATATAAACCCTGTGGCTAAAACCCACAATTTGTGAAAGTCTTTTGCACATAGACCGAAAGGCCCAGTGTTAAAGAATTTAAAGAGACCTTGGAGTATGGCGTAATGGTTACAAAGCTGTAATAAGGGAGACCGGCTTCCCACTCAGCCATAAACTGACTTGATGACCTTGGGCGAGGGAGAAGGACAGGCCGCAGAAAAATGTAGCCAGGACAGGCCGCAGAAAAATGTAATCAGCAGCCTGAGAAGATAGAGACAGTGGCTGACAAAAACTCACGCTACGCTGCTTACAGGAAATCACACCACTGTTGCTGGCTGAGCACCCCAAGGGGTTTGAAGTGTAACCCTCTGATAAAGAACCCTATTTTTTTCTTCCATTCTTCGTGAGACTTCAGCCTCTTACTAAGCAACATAGAAAAGACCAGGGAGACTTTTGGGAGCCAGGGAAGAAAGGCCCCACCAACCAAAGTTGGCCACCGAGTCCCCGGCGTCTTAAAGCAGCCCTTGGCTATAAACGGTAAGCAAATCTCTTTCGATATCAAACGTCTGCACGGGCTTTGCAGACTGGCAGCAGCTGCTGTATCTGGTGTTGATATTCAAAATAATTATTTTGAACAGGTCTCAACAGGACCTCCATGTTTGTCTCTATAATGTATAATGACTTTGACGATGAGTTCTGATTCTGCCAGATATGGTTCCATTGATCCTCGGAAATCTGGCATTGAGGGTCTTTTGACCAAGCTTCTTGATAGTTCAAATTGCTGTCGTGATGGCTGTTATTTAAAATTTTGTAAATTTTTGATATTAGATTCTTTCCCCAAAAAAATTCTGAACACTTGGAGAAGGGGAAACATGAAAGAAAGCCCTATTCCCTGTAAAGTGAGAGAGAGTGTGTGTGTATTTGTGTTCATGTACAGCACAAGTCTCTGAGTTGCATCACTACATGAACCACAGGAAAACAGTTTTCTTACCATTCTAACTCACTTTTAGCAGCTTTTTTATTAATTCCTTTTTCTGATGGTGCCCCGTAGCCTGAATCTCTCAGCACCGTGAGAGGTCTCTCGGGGGACAGCAAGGCATGGCTACTGTAATGTCCTATATCTGGGGCTTCTACTGAAGACTTCTTGGCAATTAAAACTGGTTCAGAACACCGACGCCAATGTTTTAATGGAAGAGAAGAACCAGATCTACACTGGCTCCACAGTTTGTTTTGAGGTCTCAAAGTGCTGTTTTTGACTTGGGAACTCTAAATAACTGGTACCTGATAGATGGTCTCTCCTCTGCTCACTCACTAAACTTTCTCTTCTAAATACCATTTTCTGGGTGTCGCCACTGGTGGAATTGATAAAATTTAAGGAGAAGGTGCCTCTTTGCTCTTCTTTTCTCCTTTTTCCTCACTGCACCCCACAGCATATGTTCTCTTCATGATATGTCTCTCTGCACTCCTTTCTGTTTCCATTCATTTCCTCTGTTTCTCTCCACACTCCCCCCCAAGACTATGCAGGATCCCCCTTTGCTAAATATTCCCTAGTTTAAGGAGACCAAGTTGCCCGCTTTGGCAGAATACCTCCCAGTCTTCAACCCTGCCCTCCCCCTGCTGCATTTTCAAATCTCCAGGAACTTTGCTACCTGGAATTGGCAACCCTACAACCCTAGCTATTAGCCACGGATGAGGCTGCTCTTGTAGAACTGTAATATTTTACATCATCTTCTTACTATGGTTGCTTCTTGAAATCATGTCCTGTTTTTCAAATACTTATTCATAGCAATGAATACCCGCATTGTTTCAAGACGGAAATAAGGTTTCTAACCAGCAGCCTGAGAAAATAGAGACAGCGGCTGACAAAAACTCACGCTGCTTACAGGAAATCACACCACTTTTGCTGGCTGAGCACACCAAGGGGCATTTGAAAAGTATTCCAAGTGAGGTCGTATGAACCCTATTTTGTTTCTTCCATTCTTAGTGAGACTTCAGCCTCTTACTAAGCAACACAGAAAAGACCAAGAAGACTTTCGGGAGCCAGGGAAGAAAGGCCCCGGCAACCAAACAACTGGTGGCCACCAGGTCTCCAGTGTCTTAAAGCAGCCCTTGGCTATAAACGGTAAGCAAATCTCTTTTGATATCAAACGTCTGCACGGGCTTTGCAGCCTGGCAGCAGCTGCTGTATCCGGTGTTGATATTCAAAATAACTATTTATTCCACAAAAACCAGAGACACACTAGGGAGACTAAGCCTTTTCATGTGCTTGGAAAGTCTGGTAGAAGAGAAGGGCAATAGTTAAAACAGAGGCACTGTTTCATAATTGAGTCAGGGTGTCAAGTTTGGGAAACTGGCACCTGTGTTAACTGAATAGTTCATCCCTGCCTTTCACATTGTCTGTATCTTTATTACTGCCCTCTCTTGCCATTGCATTCCTAAGGGGGGTGGGAGAGTGTGTGCTGTTAGAGAAATAGTCAGGGAGTATCTCTTGGTAATTTTCCTAAGAGGCCCCGAAGACATCTTTCACACGCGAATGTCCTTGGAGAAGATTGTGGATGGCTGGTGTAGATAGTGACCGTATATCTGTTGGGGTCGCTGTAGTAATGCTGACGTAGGGGTGTTTGGGATTTTGGGGGGGTTGCCTGTGTCTTGCTTTTCCCCACCTTAGCAATCCAGTCCTAACAAGGAGTTTGTACCCACAGCATCTCATATCACTAAATAAAGCATTCACTCCTGAAGTGTGTGTGGAGAGTGATTTGACTGGGAACCTGACACAGGGGCAGGAGAAAGCAAGATTCGCAGAAAGGCTGAAAGACATATTCAATGGCAAGGTAATGAGGCAGTGTCTTAGAAGAGCTGTCAGGCCGAAAATCTCTTCCTTAAACATTGGCCACCATATATTGAACAACATTTACAATTATAGACCAATTAGCTTGCTTTCCATTTTAGGGAACCTATACGCCAAACCCCTGCTTCTCAATTGTCTAAATGGATGGCAGACAAACTTCTCAAATTAGGGATTGACAAGCGCCTTTTATTTCTGATTCGGAAGCTGCATACGGCCAATTTTTGTCAAGTGAGGTTTGACAATAAAGGCTCCCTCACCAAGGAAATAAGTGTTTCTAAGGGGGTTAAACAAGGGTGCGTCCTTGCCCCTTCACTTTTTAACCTTTTTATTTCTGATTTATCATCCTCCTTGGATAGGGTTAATGGCCATCCGCCTAAATTAAACATGACTGCAGTTCCGGTTTTGCTCTACGCGGATGATGCGGCCATCCTTTCCTTTACAAGGATTGGTCTCATACGCTCTCTATCCGAGTTTAATGCTTACTGTTCCCGGAATTGCCTTTCCATTAACTTTGACAAGACAAAAATATTGGTTTTTTCTAAATCATGGAAATGTAACCATTGGTCAATAGCGGGAAGAGAAATACAGCAAGTAAAATCCTTCCGGTACTTAGGAGTGCTATTTTCATACAACTTAAGCTGGTGCTCGCATAGAGAACACTCCCTGACTATGGCTAAGAATAAGGCTGCAGCCCTAATTCGGTTTTTTTTCCAAAAGGGCAACCAATTTGTACCGGCTGCGCTTAAGATGTTCCAAGCAATTGTTATATCTCGTCTGCTATACGGGATCCCTGTTTGGATCCAGTCTTTCAATAAGAGAGTTGAGAGCATTTACTCCAGCTTTTTGCGTAGGATTCTTGGTGTTTCCAACTCAGTGTCACTCTTTGCTCTTTACAAGGAGCTGGGTCTTCACTTGGTAGAATCTCGGGCTTGGATCATTACGATCAAATATTGGCTTCGGCTTTACTTTCGATCTCCCTCTGCTAGCCTAATGGCCCAACTTTTAACTGACCCCTATATATCAGAGTGGTCACAGGCCATAGTGAAAAAGGTGGGTACCCTAGGTATTGACCTGGAATCCCTCTATAACTGTGGTGAGGTCGCAATCTTGCAGGTGGTCAAGAGGAGAATGTGGGATATAGAGGCGCAGATCATTAATGCCGGTAGTCTTGGGGTCTGCTCTCCCTATTCATTACCCCTCCTTCCCCTACATACATCCATGGTACCGTATATTGCTAATCTGACAATCCCAGTTTTTAGGAGGGTTTTTATGCTTGCAAGGTTCAACCTTTCCCCTTCAGTAGTGGTCTCAGGTAGATACAGGGGTGTCCCGTATAAGGATAGACTCTGCAACTGTAATCTTGGGGAACCCGATTCTGTTACCCACATTCTTTTTCGCTGTCCTAAATATTCCGCTATGCGCAATATCTTGATTCGTCCTCTCTTCCCTATGCAGAGAGACTTTCTGGATAGGGACTTATCTTTTTTCCTAGCAGACAAGAGTCCAGCAACAACACTATCTGTCGCAGAATTTTTGACTTATGTATGGAAGTCAAGAGTAATACCCTGTAAATCTTGTAAACCATGTTAGGATTGTTTTGCGCTTTTGAGATATTGGGAATTTTGATTGATGTTGTTCTTTGTACCTACCCTTAAACTCTCCCCTGTTTGATTTATCTATGGTATGCCAAATAAAGGTTCTCTGTTCTGTTCTGAACAACATGTACACAAGCAGACCTTGGATGTTATGATTTATGCTACTCGCACAGCAATTGCTACATGTTGGAAAGATCCAGACCCCCCCACAATGAGGTTATGGTATCAAAAGATGTGGGACCAATTCCTCATGGACTCAGTTACCAACAAACTGAACAGAAAAGCCCAGAAGCCAATAGATAAACCTATAATGGAAAAATGGAATCCTATCTTAGAATTTCTAGCTTCAGAAGATTTCTTGCCCTCTTCCTGGCAGCAATTCAGGAAATGGATGTAAATGCTCTCGTGGTTTCGATAATAAAACCGTATTGTATTTTCTCTCTCTCAAGCAAGTATATGACATTGACACTATGCAAAAACTTGTAGGAATACATATATCTGAATTGTGTAGGACTTACGAGACACTAAATTGGACTGTATATTCTTTAACTTTGTAACAACTGGTTGTAATTTTTCAGACATTTGATGTTACCCAATGTACTACCGAATTGATGTTACTGTTATTGTACATGATTTATGTGTAACTTGATTTATGACAAAAAATAAAAAGGAAAAATTTAAATAAAAAAAGAAGAAGAGCTGTCAGGGTTACTCATTCATCCCTTGCAGCAATTACAGGAAGGATGTCTTCATGGATAAAAAACCCCCCAGGCATTGTATTTTTAAAGGGTTTATTTGTGCCTTTCATAGGGATTCTCAGTGCTCATGTGCACCTAACTGATTATTCTAATAGCATATCAAGCCAATAGTGGCCAGAGAGCAGGATTGCCAACATGCAGGTGGGACACCAGAGATTTCCTGGAATCACAACAGATCTCCAGACCTTTCTCTTGAGATGAATGTCAGGATGGAAAAGAATCCAAAGTGAGGGGTGCACATTTTTGCACACTTGTAAGGGAATCAGTGGGATGAGACTGAGGGTAGTATGACTCAAATATTACCAGGACCAAATTAATGGCCATTGCATCGAGCAAGTTAATAACTTCAAATATTTTGGAGTAGTCCTCCAGGCTTTGGGTGCTAGGCTTCAACATATTAAATATGCTGAGGACTTCTGGTTTATGGTGACACGCTAGTGGACGCATCTCCCAGTCCTCCCGTGGATGTGATCTGCGCACCAGCGGATAAGAGAGGGGGTGACTGGTCGCCACCCTCACGGAGCCTTGGCAAAAGGCTCCTAACCATGGGACTCTTGAAGGGTGGCCTCTTCACCAGCATGTTGCTAGGGAATTGAGGCACTCTTCCGCCCTGATGGTCCTGCCGCTGAGTGTCCATATGGAACTAGAGCCGCTGACCGGGACAAGCGTTGGAGATCGGGCGTTTGAAAAGTATTCCAAGTGAGGTCGTATGACCAACAATGAACTGTGAGTCAAGTTAAAGTGAATGACGGGTATATAAAAAGAAAGACTTTAGCAACTTTTTCTAAGAGTAAACAATCCATAAAGATGGCAGGGAAGAAGTCGGAGAAAGACAGACTAGCAACAGTGAAACCAGCAGGGAGCATGAGCCCCCAACCGGAAGAGGTTAGTGAGTTCTCCAAGCTGTTGGCAGGTTCCTTGCACCCTCTGCTGGACCATATGACTAATATCAATCAGCAGCTTACAACCCTAAACCAGAACTTTGCAAGTCAGCCGCTCCAACTGACTGAAACTGCAAAGAAGACGGAGCAAACAGCTGAGAAGGTGAAGGAAATAGACACTAACAACACATGAGGGATTTAATCCTAAAAGCAACTATGGGAACACCCTTGTAAATGGGAGATAACACCATCAGGATTCTAAAAGACATTCCATTTGAAATAAGGCAAAAGAGGAAGAAGTATAAAGATTTAATTCTTTTTTTTTACAAACAGCATTGCCTACAGATGGTTGACTCCAGAAGTCGTCACTTTCAAATTACACGATAAAAAAGAAAAGATTGACTCTGTTTTTAAAGCGCGTGAATTCCTGAGATTGCAACTGGGAGAGACAGCTGAGGACGCTAAGGGAGAAGAGGACAGCAAATCTAGTGGCGAACTGGACTCAGTGTCTTCTGACGAGGACTCTGCTTCCGAAAGGGGGGCGGCTGCCCCCAAACGAGCATACCAGCTGAGGATTAGAAAAGGAAAAATAAAGTGAAGGCTGAAGGACTCTGAATTGTGCCTTAGAATTATTTTATTATAGATGATACTCTTGAAGTTCTCTATAAACATTTAAATCAATGGATAATAAGATAAATAATTCAGCATATTCGACTACGTTCAATGTAATACTAGCAATTTTAGATTAATACTTATACAAGCTGTTATGATCTCCCATTCTTGGGGTTTTAGTTATTAGTGGTTTTCTTTCCTTTCTCCTTAGATGTAGTCTCCCTTCCTATTTTTTCATTGTAGTTGTAGTATATTAAAAAAATGCAATAAAAAATCCCCTCCGGGGGGCAAAACAAAACAAAACATAGTAAATATGCTGTGGACCAAGGAGAGAGATCAGCAAACGGTATAGAAAAATTTCATCATTCTCAAGGGGGGGTCATATGTTCCTGCAGCTCTTAAACTATATAAAGGCAAGACGTTAGCCCAATTGTTATACGGTTTATTCATGGGGCCACCCAGCTCCTTTTTTGTACCTCAAGAAAGAGTTCAGTCTAAGTTCCTAAGAACCATTTTACAGGTTTCTAGATGTGTGCTGTGGTGGCCAGGGTTCCCTTTAAGCTGAGTTAGTGTGAGCTAGCTCACCGTTTTTCAGCCTCCGGCTCACACCTTTTTGTCTTGGCTCAGGAAGGAGGGCTCCAGAGCAAACTGATTTGTGCAGCAGCCAAATCGCTTGCTCAAACCTTTAATGTCAGTAGCTCACAAAGTAGAATTTTTGCTCACAAGACCCCACAGCTTAGAGGGAGCATTGGTGGTGGCTCAGAGGTTAAGATGCTGAGCTGCAGACCGGAGGTTCGAGACCCTAGTGCCGTGTGATGGAGTGAGCTCCCATCTCTGGCCCCAGCTCCTGCCAACCTAGCAGTTCAAAAGCAAGAAATTGCAAGTAGATAAATAGGTACTGCTTTGGTGGGAAGGTAACAACATGCTATGTGCCTCAGCATTCAGTCATGCTGGGCACATGACCATGGAAATGTCTTCAGACAGCACTGGCTCTTCAGCTTGGAAACAGAGATGAGCATTGCCCCCTAGAGTCAGATTCAACTAGCTTTCAAGTAAGGGAAACCTTTACCTTTAGATGTGTGTCAAATGCCAGGGTAAGACCGGAGATGGGTTGTCCAAAAGTTGAAGCTTGGGTCTGTATTCTACATATATATATTTGGCTAAAGGGACACCTCGATCCATGGGGTCTGTGCCCTCTGAAATACTGTGACAATTTCCACTCAAATTGGTTTAAATCTGTTTCAGAGTTATCTGCTGATATTAGGTCTTTCCCCCCAGGCGCTCTTATCCTTTGGAATAGACCAGGCAAAAAAATTAATCAAGCAGAGAATCGAAGATCTAGAACGCCAAACTGATCTTTCCAGCTTACAAAGCACTATGGTGAGGGGAAACATTAGAGACACTGTGGAACCGGCGAACTACTTAACATGTCTGGAAGTAAAAGGGTTTAGAAGAGCCTTCACTCTGACTAGATGCTCTGCCCTCCCTTCTGCTGTACTTGAAGGGAAATACAAAAATACTCCCTTCGCAGAAAGGCTTTGCACCTACCTGTTAAGGTATCTGTTGAGAATAGGTCTTTCCCACCAGGTGCTCTTATCCTTTGGAATAGATCAGGCAAAGAAATTAGTCAAGCAGAGAATCGAAGAT
Organism: Gekko japonicus; assembly: GCF_001447785.1. Classification (NCBI taxonomy): domain Eukaryota; kingdom Metazoa; phylum Chordata; class Lepidosauria; order Squamata; family Gekkonidae; genus Gekko; species Gekko japonicus. The sequence continues at coordinate 31,798 of NW_015168810.1, forward strand.
ATAGAACGCCAAACCGATCTTTCCAGCTTACAAAACACTATGGTGAGGGCAAACATTAGAAACACTGTGGAACCAATGTTCCCTCGAAGGTGTGCAGTCTCGTGAGCAGAAATTTTACCCTGTGAGCCAAAAGTGGTCCTAGCATTAAAACTGTGAGCGGGCCGACATTAAAAATTTTTTTTAAATTAAAGTGTACAAACATACAAACAACATATAAACTATTATCATTTGTATGACAAACCATATATTTATATTAAACTTATTTATATTTGTATGAAACATATTTGTATTACTTAACGTCCCAGGCTTAAGGGCACAGAGAGTCACTTCGCAAAGCACCAGAAGCCACCAGATTGCCTCTAGCAGGCTGCTGAGCCCGGCTCCCCCCACCCCACCTTTCCCAACTAACTTTGCAAGCTTAAGGGCATGGAGAGTCACTTTGCAAAGCACCCGAAGCCACCAGGCAGAAGCTGGGCAACAGAGCAGTCCTCCTTCTGGGCCAGGGTATTTCCAGGAGCAGGAGGCAGACGATTGCCGGGGAGGGTAGCAGCGCCCCCTTTCACAGGGGAAGCAAACTCCAGTTGAGGGGAGGCGGGGCCAGCCCAGATTAGGAAACACAAAGCATACGGCTGTGTTTCTGTGCTGCCAGAGCAAATGGATCCGTGCTGCAAGCCATTGGGAAGGGAACCTCTTGCCCCTGCACTGTGGTAACAAAATCCGCGCGGGCCACAGGAAATCGGTGCACCAGCGCAGCTTAAAGGGAACCTAGTTTACAACTGATAGCAGTGGATCCAGCGTTAAGCCCCAAACAATGCCTGGGGAGGGCAGGGTTTGGGGAGGGAAGGAAGTTCCATGGGGGTGTGCTGTGGTAGAGACTGCTCTTTCCCCCAGGGGAACTGATATCTGTGCCCTGGAGATCAGCTGTAATTTTGGGAGAACTCCAGGTTCCACCTCGAGGTTGGCAACCCTACTTCACAACACACGTGTGATTATAAAATTGTTCCCCACCAAGCATAATGACTTTGTAATGGGTAGATGGAATCTTGTTGTACAGGTATAATTAACCTGCCAGGAGGAAACAGAGACGTATCGGCTTCTCTGTTACAATAACTAGGAACAATAAACAGAAGGGTAGCAGCACCTGAAACGCCACAAGACTGAGAGAAGACTTCAAGGTGAACAAAATTATGACCTAGGTTGACAAGCCAGAGGGTTATGCTGAGCTCACCCCTACATACCAGTTGGTGATATACAGGTGGTCTGGTTTGATATGTGAAAAACTAACTTAGGCCCCGGTCACATGAGAGGTTTTCGGCCGAGAGAGGGACGGATCGGGGGCACAGCAAATGGGCGTGATCCCACAGCAACATTTGGGAAGCATGGTGCGCCCGTTCCCGATCCGGCCCTTCCGCCCAAAACCCCGCAGCAAAAATGAACCACCTACCTTGGTGGTTCATCCGGAAAGGCCGCATCAAAGGCGGCCGTAGGATCACCGGCGCGTCTTTCCACCGGCGCATCCCCGGCTCCTGGCCAAACTGCGCATGCTCAGACATGCGCAGTTCGGCAGCCTCCCGTCCCTTTCTCCCTGGTCTCCTCGGCATCTGATCGTGCCGGGGAGCAATTGCGCGGCGGCCAACGGGATCTGTATGATCCCGCCACCGCGTGCCTATTTTGGTGCGGCTTTTAAAAGTCGCACTTTGCCCGACCTTTTTTCCCCTCCTGTGGAAGGGACCATCCTTTGTCAGCAATTTGAAACAAAACAACTCTCTCTCTTTGTGTATGTGTGTGTATCTCTGTCTGTCTGTCTGTCTGTCTGTCTGTCTATCTATGTATCATTACCTGTCTATCACTAGAAATGCCCAATCCTAAAGAATCTAGATAGAGATGAGAGTGTGGTATAATGGTTACGAAAGTGTGCCCACTCAGCCATAAACTGACTGGATGAGCTTGTGGAAATTTAGAAGGAGGAATGAACACAGAGAAATGTTTCCTGAAAACTCCCTCCTGGAATTACAGGAGAGGTGGAAGAATAGTAGTAGTAGTAGTAGTAAAAAAAACTGTGTAGCCATTGGCCATTACAATTTAAAATTTGAATGTAAACAATATACATATTTGACAACTTACCGCACTGGAATTTGAATTAGATTTGAAATATAATAACCTCTAAAAATCTGCACATTCCGTATTTAAACTAATTAAAATCTTAACTAGAGATACCCATCTCCAGAAACACATAGACAGCCTCAAACGTTGCCGTTTTACATGGCTGTTTTACAGTTAAATTTCATTTCATTTCCCGTGTGGTGAAAGAATAGGTTCCAGCCCAGAACATTGTTCTGTTATAGAGTGAAGGTGCGGCAAAATGGGTGTGGTGATTTCACTGGAGAAGGGGAGCTTGATGAATGATCCACTGTGTATCGCACTGCCAACCTCTAACATCTACTTCCATAGGTGACAAATCTGGGTTTCAGAAATGGCTGAATATTTGCAGTTGGAGTAGGGATGCCAGCCTCCAGGTGGGACCCGGAGATCCTCCAGAATTAAAGCTCATCTCCAGACTGCAGAGGTAAGTTTCTGTCAGGGGGTCGTACACAACCACCTCCTGCCTATGCCGGAATCATCCCCGTCAGCTCCCGAACCTGGGGATCAGCTGCCCCACGGCCCTTCCCGAGAGGTCCACGATGAGATGGAAACACCACCAAAGGGGGGAGGTGTGGAAGGGGTAGAAACTGGGCGGGGCGACAGGGTCCCGATAGGTGGGAGGCGGGATGGCGTCTTGATAGAGAACACTTCCCTTTTGAGCTGTGGCTGGTGGCGCGGGCCCTTTAAATGGTTGCTGGAAGGAACGTAGGAGGGAAGCTGAAACGAATAAAGGTGATCAAGAAGTGGTGGCCGGGGAGGAGGTGGATGTGAGGAGAAAGTGAAAAGACGGAGGGGAGTGAAAGAGAAAAGGAGGGCTCGTTCCCATCAAACTCTCTCTCGCATCAACTTGTGTGAGTGAAAAAGAACTCCACAAGACGTCTGAGGCCAACCCATGAGACGCTCTGCTTCAGTTGACCTCACGGGGTTCCTTCCATGAACCTACCCAACGCGAAATTACAGCAAAAACCTGACAGTTTCCCTGAAGAAAATGGATGCTTTGGAAGATGGACTCAAATCTCCAAGAGTTTCCATACTGGCAGCCCTAACCCCACCCCACCCCCCACTGCTGGCCAGGGGGGGACCTGACAACCCTAGGTTGAAGCCTGAGGAAGGCAGGGCTTGGGAAAGGGAGGGACTTCAGTGGGTATAATTCTATACAGTCTACTCTCCACAGCAGCCATTTTCTCCAGGCGAACTGATTTTTCTACTGTGGAGATCAGCCACAATTCCAGGAGATCTTCATATTCCACCTGGAGGTTGGCAAGCCTATCTACGTCATATCTGAGGTGATACCCCTTCCCGGGAAAGGTCTCTTTTGAGTGATGACAGTGCTGGGAGTTGTCTCCATTTCTTTGTTCCACCTGCCATGGGGGAAAGAAGATCAACAGGAACAGTTTGGAGACTAGGGCTTCCAATTCTGGCTTGGGAAATTCCTTGAGATTTGGGGGTGGTTCTTGTGGGGAGGGGAATTTGGAGAGACCTTCTAGAGTTTACGGTATACCCAGGGCTCTTTCTTTAGAAAAAGCCCAGCAGGAACTCATTAGCATAATAGGCCACACCCAACAGCAGGAACTCATTAGCATATTGGGCCACACCCCTGACAGCACAGCTCATTCGCATATTAGGCTGCACCCCCATGTTACCAGAAGTGTGCTCATCCAGCCACACCCACCTTTTGCTTCTTATTCTGTTTACCTTGTTTGTTGTCAAAACCCTGGGGTTTTTTTGTAGCAGGAACTCCTTTGCATGTTAGGCCACACACCCCTAATGTAGCCAATCCTAATGAGTTTCTGCCATTGGCTGTGGCCTATTATGCTAATGAGTTCCTGCTGGGTGTGGCCAACTCGGGAGCCAGCCGGAACTCCGTTCCTGTGCGTTCCTGCCCCAAAATAGCCCTGGGTATACCATTGGTCTTTGAAGCTGCCATTTTCTCTAGGGGAACCGATCCCTGTTGTCTGAAGATCACTTGTCATTGTGGGAGAATTCCAGGCCCCACCTGTAAGTTGGAAACCTAACTGGGGACTCGAGATTCTGCAGTGGGAAGGGGAATTGGTGAAAATTGCCCCCTTTCCACTTATGGAAGTCTTTCCACTGGATTCAGGCACATATATCTGTGTCTTCTGTTTTGGAGGAAAGGCCCTGATAGATCCTGATATAAATGTCAAAATGGCAAAAACTGTAAGATATAAATGGCAAAAACTGTAAGATAACTGTGTCTGATGTTAAAACCCCAGCCACAAAATACACAAACATCCCCTTAGTACCGCCTTACAGTTTGAGAAGTCTCTATGGCAGTGGGAGGGCTTCTAATGTCCTGGCCCCACTGCTGGACCTCCTGATGGCACTGGTATTTCTGGCCACTGTGTGACACAGAGTGTTGGACTGGATGGGCCTTTGGCCTGATCCAACATTGGCGTCTCTTATGTTCTTATGTTCTTATGTTCTTATCCTGATATAAATGTCAGCACCGGATACAGTAGCTACTGACATGCACCAAAGCCTGCCAAGAAGTTTGTTATCAGGAGAGATTTGCTTACTGTTTTTAGCCAATAGCTGCTTTGAAAGGCTGGAGAATCAGTGGTGATTGGTGACTTGGCCTTACTCATCAGCTTCCAAGTCTCCCTCTTGCCTTTGCTGTGTTACCTGATCAGAGACTTCAGTTGAATTTCTGTCAGAGAGTTCCGCTCAGCATTCTGGTATGTGGCCCATCCAACATCATGGTGGGCTGATTTCCAGTAAGTAACGTGAGTTCTTGTCAGCCACTGAATTTTCCTTGTAGGGCTGCCAGTGCTCCCAGCACAGGTAGGCATTGCTGTGGGTGAATGTTCCAAATAAGCAACTGTGTTAAATGCAAAAACTGTAAGATAACTGTGTCTGATGTTAAAACCCCAGCCACAAAATACACAAACATCCCCTTAGTACCGCCTTACAGTTTGAGAAGTCTCTATGGCAGGCAGAAGCTGTGAAAAAAACAACAGAGCTGAAAGAAGAAGAGATGAGGAGCATCTGTTTTGTAGTTGGGTTCACTTGTAAGCAAGCCGACCCCCTGTCTATCAGGAGGGGTCATTTCAACCATCAATGGACCCCCTAGGGGTACCCCAGGATTCCATATACCAGGCAACTTGATGTAAGTGGACACAAAGATGGAAGACAGGACTGGCAGGCCATATAATCATTCCTAGGATGTGACCCTGGAAAAAGCACATGAGATCTTGACAGCTGGGACCCCCCCACCTGACCTCTGCATACTCTGGGCAATGGGCCTGCTTTGCCCCAGAGTAACTTCTTTCAATCTCAAATGCTAATCTCATCAATCTGTTCTCATTTTTCCTTCCCATATTTCCTTGATAATGAAAAGTGCTGACTTTTACCCCTTTCACGCACCCCAAGACCAAGTGGTACATCAAGCAATATTGTTTCCATTTCGATTAGGTGAAATTCCAACTCCCGGAGACCTAAATAAGGAACCCAACTCAAAATCTACTTTACATGTAGAAGAAACCTCCAGCCTCTTTTGTCCAGTCTTGGGAACTAGAGAAGAAACTTCCAAAGCCACATTGTCTTAGGTAAAGGTAAAGGTTCCCTTGCTCGAAAGCCAGTCGAGTCCGACTCTAGGGTTGTGGTGCTCATTTCCGTTTCAAAGCCGAAGAGCCAGCGCTGTCCGAAGACGTTTCCGTGGTCATGTGGCCGGCATGACTAAATACCAAGGTGCACGGAACGCTGTTACCTTCCCACCAAAGTGGTACCTATTTATCTACTTGCAATGTCTTGCTTTCGAACTGCTAGGTTGGCAGGAGCTGGAACTAGAGACGGGAGCTCACTCCGTCATGCGGCACCCGGGTCTCGAACTGCTGAACTACCGACCTTCCATAGCCTGCAGCGTTTAAACCACTTGAGCCACTGCATTTTCTTACCCCTGAGTAATCTCATCATAGCCCTGATTAATCCCATCAGTGCTTTGTTCTGAGGGATCCCTCACATTGCCAAGCCCTCTGGACGCATTTTTGGGTATAACTAGTTCAGCACAACTCCAGTATGTTGTTCGTGTTATCTCGGGCGCCCATTAACCGCCCACCCCAGTATACTGGGATTGCCAAGCCCTCTGGACGCATTTTTGGGTATAACTAGTTCAGCACAACTCCAGTATGTTGTTCGTGTTATCTTGGGCGCCCATTAACCGCCCACCCCAGTATACTGGGTCCTTCCCAGGGGTCATTTTGTAGAAAAAGAGCTAGGGGAAATCATTAGCATAACTCATTAGCATATGCCACACACCCTGACATCAGGGGCCCGGCAGTGGACCTCAAGGCCGG
>NW_015168810.1:38419-38560 GCF_001447785.1 Gekko japonicus
GGCGGGGCTTCGTTGTGTTCCCCGCCCCCACACCTCACCCGGGGGAACTGCGATCCCCCGCGATCCCCCCCGAATCAACTTCTGGTCCTTCCTCTCAGTGAAGCGCAACCTCAGGGATGTTACTTGCTACAAATCCCAGTG
>NW_015168810.1:39792-59505 GCF_001447785.1 Gekko japonicus
TTTTTCTCATATCCAGCTGGCATTTGAATAAGTATGATTTCCATCTCCTGCAGAGTACCCTAGCAGATGACCTGAATGATCTCAAGAGGCATGTTCTGATTATGGCGATGCCAGCTTTCTCAATAGAACACCTGCAAGAGAAAAGGGCTGCTATGGAGGCCATCATCTGGAAAAGGGCACTTTTGTCTTGTGGCGTTGGGGCGATTCCAATCCAAGGTTTTTCTTTTAATTTTGATATCGCCCTGTTGGTAGACACAATGAAAGAGATCTGCAAGGCCTTTGGCTTGGATGAAGATTCTCTCCGTAACCTTGCAAAACGGTTTGGCAAACCTACTGATGTTCTGAAATCTGCTGTCAAAAAGACTCCGATGGCCAGCCAGATCAACATGGAATTTGTGCGGTTTCTGATGAGCAAATCAGCAGTAGTTGCCTCTGCGACGGTCCTGGAAGAGGTTTCACATTTCATACCTGTCTTAGGCTCTCTAGTGGGTGGTGTTAGTTCTTTTGCCACCACATTTTATATGCTGAAGGACTTCCTACAAGATGCAGTGGAAGATGCTAATAGCGTGCTGGCCAAAGTTGCTGAGTAAAGTTCCTGCAGCTTGCAAAGCAAAGATGGCCTTTTCGGAGCAAAGAATATTTTTCACCTCCCTCTAGGGAAGGTATACTCTTGAGCAGGGCTGCCAGATCTGACCTGAGCCAGAGAGTAATCTTGTACTTCTAAAGGAAGTGGTGTAGAGGTGGGTTTTTTTTTGTGCTGATTTGCAACTGAACTCTGTCTGCTTAAAGTTACTTTAATCTTTGACAGTGAATTGAAACAGTTACAGAAAAGTTTTTCTTTCTTTCTGGTAACACCTTCATTGAGAGGCAGCTTTTTAAAAAAAAAAACTGGGTGACATCTAAAGATTTGCAACTGAACTCTGTCTGCTTAAAGTTACTTTAATCTTTGACAGTGAATTGAAACAGTTACAGAAAAGTTTTTCTTTCTTTCTGGTAACACCTTCATTTAGAGGCAGCTTAAAAAAAAAAAAAACACTGGGTGACATCTAAAAGGACACAGTACAAAAAAAAAGGTTTTGTCCCAAGGGGAATGGGGGGAGGGGAAGAACCACAAACACAAAGCATAATAAGAGAGCACTTGCCCTGAGAGCCTGTGGCAGCTACAGAGGACACCAGGGTTCTAATCCCCAGTACCAAAAAGTGGGGGGGAGAAGAGTGTAAGAGGGCAAGGTGGTCTTTCACATGGCAAAGACAAGACAGAAAGGGTCAGGGGTCATTTCCTGCAGGAGCGCACAGGAGCGGAGCTCCGGCAGTAAAGAGCCCAGGGGGCGGGCACATGCAACAAGCCCCACCCCCTGCTCCCAGCAGCCCTCAGTAAGAACAAGAAGCAGCCAGGTAAGCTGCAGAGCTCCCCCTGCCCCCCCCCGGTCCAAAACAGTCCAGTGGCACCTTTAAGACCAAGTTTTATTCAGCCACAAGCTCTCCCTCCTCTGTGAGGACAGATCTGCACGTTCCCCACCCCCCCAGCTAGCTAGCAATCCAAAACAGTCCAGTGGAGCCTGAGCGGTGGGTGTTGCCTTCTGACACACTTCCAGTGATGTCAGGGGGCGTGGCATATGCAAATAAGTTATGCTAATGAGTTATGCTAATGAGCTCCTGCACCTCTTTTTCTACGAAGTGACCCCTGGAAAGGGTAGACAGCCCCCAGCTCTTAACACAGACACACAGACATGAAATATTTTTTTTAATCTGAATGATGTTTTTTTTACGGCCAAAGACCATTCGGCAAAATAATACATATCCATTAAATACAAACAGATTAGCTTTCAGTCCAAAATATATATATTTAGACATATAACCTTAAAACCATTAAAATGTTAAAAATTAAAAAGTTTAACAGTCCATTATATCTGAATAACTACGAAAATGTCTAAAACTAAACCAATTATAAGTCATGCAAAAGGTGATTGAGGGTTTTTTATTGTATTTAGAATTTAGCTATGTGTCTGGAGTTTTGCTGATTTTCCTCTGTCAGGAGTCTCTCTAGATCAGCACTAGCTGCATTAGGTGCTGGCCTATCGAAGAGGGGGAAAATAAACTAATCCCTATAAACTTGATAAAAGGGGCAGCGGAAGAACATATGAGGCATTGATTCCACTTCTCCCAAGGAACATAGGCAGCACCTGTCTTCATATGGTATCTTTCTATATTTTCCCTCTAGGACCTTAGAGGGAATAGCTGCACAGCGAGCCAGGGCAAAAGCTCTTCTATAGGGACACACAGAGGATTAGGACCTTCCGGACACCTGAATTCAAAGCAGTCCCCAGCAGAGGTGGCCGGTGGGGTGGGTGGGGGGATGTCGGGAACTTCATTTCTGCACCTAGTGTCAGAGTACGAGCATTGTCCAGCTGCATTAAAAGGTAAAGGTAAAGGTTCCCTTGCTCGAAAGCCAGTCGAATCTGACTCTAGGGTTGTGGTGCTCATCTCTGTTTGCAAGCCAAAGAGCCAGCGCTGTCCAAAGACGTTTCCATGGTCATGTGGCTGGCATGACTAAACACCAAGGCGCATGGAACACTGTTCCCTTCCCACCGAAGTGGTCCCTATTTATCTACTTGCAATTTCTTGCTTTCGAACTGCTAGGTTGGCAGGAGACCCCAGACATAGTGTTCCATTTATACCTTGAGGCTAATAGCCACTGATGGACCTCTCCTCCATGTTATCCATATGTCTATATGGACCTCTGCTCCATATGTTTGCTTATATGTATGCTTTGTTTCCATTGCGAGCTTTTAATCGGCATCTTTGGTTAAGATTTTCTGCCAGAATTATGTGTGGGAGATACTGTGGTGTAAAGGTAAAAGTTCCCTTGCTCGAAAGCCAGTCGAATCCGACTCTAGGGTTGCGGTGCTCATCTCCGTTTCAAAGCCAAAGAGCCAGCGCTGTCCAAAGATGTTTCCATGGTCATGTGGCCGGCATGACTAAACACCAATGCACATGGAACGCTGTTACCTTCCCACTGAAGTGGTACCTATTGATCTACTTGCAATTTCTTGCTTTCGAACTGCTAGGTTGGCAGGAGCTGGAACTAGAGACGGGAGCTCACTCCGTCATGCGGCAAGCCGGGTTTCGAACTGCTGAACTACCGACCTTCCACAGCCTGCAGTTCAGCGTCTTAACCACTAGAGCCACCGCAGCTCCTTGTGTGGGAGATACTGTGGTGTAAAGGTAAAGGTTCCCTTGCTCGAAAGCCAGTCGAATCCGACTCTAGGCTTGCAGTGCTCATCTCTGTTTCAAAGCGGAAGAGCCAAGACGTTTCCGTGGTCATGTGGCCAGCATGACTAAACACCAAGGCACACGGAATGCTGTTACCTTCCCATTGAAGTGGTACCTATTTATCTACTTGCAATTTCTTGCTTTCAAACTGCTAGGTTGGCAGGAGCTGGAGCTAGAGACGGGAGCTCACTCCGTCATGCGGCAACTCGGGTCTCAAACTGCTGAACTACCGACCTTCCACAGCCTGCAGTTCAGCATCTTAACCACTTGAGCCACCGCAGCTTTACAGTCCCAAAAATCAGTTCAGCAGAAAGATCCTCTCCCCCCCCCTCAACCCTCATCCCTGCCACAAATCAGCAGGTGCCCAAGACCAAAAAAATACATGTGAGAGGTGATCCCTGTTTGTTTTGTTGATCATCACCTCCGCTGTGTCCTCCCCAGGTCAAGGACACCTGCTTTTCAGAAGCGGTAAAGAGTTGAGATTGGCGTTCTTCTCTTGCAATGTGAGATGTAACTCATATGTACTTGCTGATTGGCTTATTGGCACTTGTGTTGATTGTCTCATTTGAGTTAAGCACCAATCACTCATCTAGATAGTAATCACATGATTATGAGAGAACAGATTTAGAAAAAATATAAGATTGATAGTTTTCTGTAAGTATGCAGTACCTCGATAAGCAAATCAGATTTCTCTGGATGGAAGTCCCAGAAGAAGATGAAGTGAGGTTTCTGGGTGCCTGTGACCAATGCTCCCTCTAAGCTGTGGAGTCTCATGAGCAAAAATTCTACTTTGTGAGCTACTGGCATTAAAGTTCTGAGCAAGCAATTTGGCTACTGCAGAAATCAGTTTGCTCCTGAGCCGTCCTTCCTGACCTATGACAAAAAAACTGTGAGCCGGAGGCTAGAAAACTGCAAGCTAGCTCACACTAGCATAGCTTAGAGGGGACACTGCCTGTAACCTGAACTTTTGGATAATCCCTAAAAACAGTGAGACAAGTGCCTGAAACTTGGTTTGCTTTTTAAAATATGACTCACTATAATGTTAGGAACTTTGATAATTTTAACTATAGTTTTCACAATAATTGTAGGGTTAATTTTCACATGCCTGTATTTCTTTCTTACTGTCTTGCATAATAAAGAGAACCGTCCCCCCTCCCCAATAAAAGATAAAAGTTTCTACAAGTTTTCAGTCTGGTTTGCTGCTAATTTACTTATTACCACCTTAGTCCGAAGTCAGATCAAGAGAAATAGATCACCTTTCTGTGTAAGCACATTATCTTTGCCTTTTAATCTTCAAAACCATAAATCATCAGTTCATCCCCCCCTTTTTATGCAAAACCCTAACCCTTTATGGACACCTAGGGTTTTCTTAAGTGCATGCCTATATTTGAACTAGCCCTGACCGGGGTCATGAGGAATAGGCCGCTTTGGAGGGTGGAATCTATGGCAGGGGTGTCGAACTCATTTATTATGAGAGCTGGATCTGACCTAAATGAGACCTTGTTGGGCCGGGTCATGTGTGTCATAAAATGTAATGCCAGGTAGCGAAGATAGGTTTTTTAAAAACTTAAAATATGGGGGTGTTTTACTTAAAATAAAAACATGCTTAAAACATCAGCACACTTGCAATATTTTGTTTATTTAACAGTGATACTCCTACTTACACCAAATTTGTTAGGATCTGGGCCCCAGTGTTAGATTATATGGTAAAAAATGATATACTCCCAGCTAAGCAGATTTACCATAAATGGTTATATTTATAGAGCTTAGCAGGTATTAGAGCTGTATGGTATGCGGATAGTTGTCAAATGGTTAGTAATGATCTTAGTTGCTATATGTAGAAATCTAGAACCAATATGTGTCGTATGTAATGCATTTTACAAAACAATAAAAAGATTTATGAAATTAAAAAAACAACAACCAGTGTCTGATAACTGACACCTCTTGCTCTGAATTATTGCATCAAAATGACTGTGCTGTTATAATCTTGAGTATGCTGTTCAGGTGTGTATCTGTAAGCTGCAAACCTACGATGACGCAGCAGCAGCAGAACTGGAAGAAGAAGCAGAAGACAGCCAGTTCCACTGTGGGCCTGATAGAAGACCTCCAGGGGGCCTGATCCGGCCCCCGGGCCGCATGTTTGACACCTCTCCTCTATGGTATTTTACCCTGCTGAAGTGACTCCTCCCAAAAAAAACCTTTCCCTCCCCAGGCTCCACCCCAAAATCACCAGGAATTTCCCAACCCAGAACTGGCAACCCTACCTTTCCCCTGGGTCTCCTGGTTTTCTCAGTGCACCCCGTGCTGCCCATTCTCTCTTCGATTTCTCTCCAGTCGCCCTTTCTCTTCATTCAAATATGTTCCTTTCTTGTATCTATGTTATTCCGGCAGGCCTGCTATAAGGACTTCTCACCTCCTAAGTCGGCATGTTAAGGTTTTGAAATACTTCCCTGTTCCAATATGTGGCTTTTTAAAATGCTCTTGGCTGGCTGCCATGGATGAGGGTGTGTTGTGTGTTGTGGGCGGGATTGACATAGCTTCCTTACTGTTCTCCATTTTTATACTTTCTGAAGCCCTGGGGCAGAGGACATGTACAGTACATGCAGGAAACCTCCCTTGAGCCAAGGAAGCATGTAAAAAAAAAAAAAAGGTGCAGTGGCTGATAAGAAGAGAGAAGAGGAGATTGGATTTATACCTCACCCTTCCCTCAGAGTCTCAGAGCGGCTTGCAATCTCCTTTCCCTTCCCCTCCCCACGACAGACACCCTGTGAGGTGGGTGGGGCTGAGAGAGCCCTTTCGAGGACTGCTCTTTCAGAACAGCTCTGAGAGAGCGATGGCTTGCCCAAGGTCATCCAGTGGCTCCAAGTGGAGGAGAACTTTTCCTACTTCTCGGAAATGACATCTGACGCGGCACCTGTCACGGTCCTGTCAGCAAATCACTGGAATAACTTTCCGGAAAACAAATGCACCTTCCCTTTCAGTCTGAGTGAGACTTCAGACTCCTATCAGGTTTCACAGCATATTAGAATAGCAGGGTTGCCAGGTCTGAGTTGGGAAATACCTGGAGATTTTGGGGGTGGAGCCTGGGGAAGGTGGGGTTTAGGGAGAGGAAGGACCCCGGCAGAGTATAATTCCATAGAGTCCACCCTCCAAAGCAGCCATATTCTCCAGGGGAACTAACCGTGGCCATCTGGAGAGCAATTGTAACAGCAGGAGAAGGTTTGCAACCCTAAATAATGGGCAGTTCCTGGGGGAGCAGGGAAGGAAAGACCCTTGATCCAGCCACTGATCATGGCCGATCCTCCAGCTGTTCAAGGGATCCCTTGGCCAAATCCCTTCAGGAAGCCGTGCCCTGGGCCAAAGAGCCTCTGAACACAGTACAGTGGAGTCAACGGAGACTCTGTGGCCGTGGATTAGTTTGAGGATGTGAAAGCAACAGGGAGGCGAAGGCCACTTCTCCTTGTGTGCGGTGGTCACAAAGAGAGAGGAGCTGGTGTGCATCTGGGAGCGTAAAAGCCCCATCTAAGTTGCCACCTCTGGCTTAGGAAAGTCCTGGAGATTTGGAGGCAATGCCTGGGGAGAGGGAGCCCATTGGGGGTGTGATGCCATAGAGACTGCCCTTTCCTCCAGGGGAATTGACGTCTGCGACCAGGAGATCGGCTGTGATTCTGGGATAACTCCAGATTTCACTTGTTCCCCAGCAAGCCTAAGGACTTTGTAAGGTGTAGATGGAGTCTTACGGTGCACGTGTAGTTATTATGCCAGGAGGCAGCAGAGACATATCAACTTCTCTGTTATATGAACAACAAACAGAAGAGTAGCAGCACCTGAAATGCCACAAGACTGAGTGAAGACTGCCCTGCCCTGGGTAGCCCAGGCAAGCCCAATCTCATCAGATCTCAGAAGCTAAGCAGGGTCAACTCCGGCAAGTACTTGGATGGGAGACCTCCTTGGAATACCAGAGGTGGGAGGAGGGGGCAGGCTTTATTCAGCCACCTCTCTGAATATCCCCCAGGCCCCCAGTAGGGGGTCAGTCACCAGAGGCCACCATGACTTCCAGGTGCACACACACACTCACATAAGAAAAATACAAAAACAATACACCCACCAAAAGAATTTCATCATGGTGAACGAAATTATGGCCTGGGCTGATAGTCCAGAGGGTTATGTTGAGGTCACCCTTACACAGGGCCGGCCCGTCATAGACAATTTTTAGGCAGCGGCCTAGAGCGGCCCCTTAAGAGGGGGCACCTCCTGGCCTGCCACCCCTCCCCTCCCTCGCCTAAACAGGGTAGTAAATTGCGGGCCACCCCCCACCTTTTTATGTTTATTGATTATATTACTGTGCTAATTGACCAGATCAGGAGCAAAGACACTGGGATTGTGGGCTTTCGAACCCCTAAAATTCAGAGCACAAAAACACATTGGTGGGCGCAAATTGGTGGGCACACCAAGGGGGGGGCACCAGAAGGCAGCCTCGCCTAGTGTGCAGAAAAACCTGGAGCCGGCCCTGCCCTTACATACCAGTTGCTGAGAAAGAGGTGGTCTGGTGTGGTATCCGAAAAAATAACTTGCTCTGTCAGTAATCTGAGGGGGGGGGGGAGAAACCCAGCATTGTGTGTATATAAACCCTGTGGCTAAAACCCCCAATTTGTGAAAGTCTTTTGCACATAGACCTAGCTAGAAATGCCCCCGTTAAAGATTCTAAAGAGAGCTGGGAGCGTGATGTAATGGTGACGGAAGCTGTAATAAGGGAGACCGGCTTCTGGCCCCCACTCAGCCATAAACTGACTGGATGAAGGGAGAAGAGCAGGCCTCAGAATAATGTAAGGGGGGGGGGAAGAGGAGGGAGAATGAGGTAGCAGCCCCTGAGCAACTTGGAGCCAAGGAGCGGTCAAATTTAAGAATACCTTGGACACTGAACACTGTTGGGTCTACTCTGCCACCCTTTGGCAAACAGGGTGAGGAAAGAAAACCCCCCCACATGGTTTTGTATTCCCAGAAAAGCACAGGGTTCTGTATTATCTCTGCTTTTTGTGTACTTTCATCTGCACCACACAATACAGAAAGTTTTATGACCACTGATCACGTCAGCCTCGAAACTGAAAGGTTCCAGAGATTACAAAAGGGACGTCTAAAGAGTTGTGCAAATCTTTGCAGAGGAGCTATTCGTCAGTCAGGGTAGAGAGTTTCCAGAAGGTAAGAGAAGCTTTTCTGATTGTGGCTTGCACATTGTTTGGTAGATTGAAAAGGAAATGTGGTTCACGGGGCATTTCAGCTTTTTATTTCCACAAAGCAATCTGAAGCCCTTTTAAAAAACGAGCGGGAAGAGATGGCTTTTGGGTCAGCACAATTAAAACACTTCCAGTTGTAACCCTCAAGAGACCCTGCTGTTTGCTCCAAATCCAGTAGCTTTGGGAAATCGCTGGCCCTAATGGAAAATGCCAACAGAACCAAAGGGGAAAAATGCCAAGTGATAGATGAATGATTTATAATACAAAGCCCCAGGGGTCATTTCCTGCAGGAGTGCACAGGAGCAGAGCTCCGGCAGTAAAGAGCCGAGGGGGCGGGCACATGCAACAAGCCCCACTCCCTGTTCCCAGCAGCCCTCAGTCAGAGCAAGAAGCAGCCAGGTAAGCTGCAGAGCCCCCCGGCCCCCCGGTCCAAAACAGTCCAGTGGCACCTTTAAGACCAAGTTTTATTCAGGTACAAGCTCTCCCTCCTCTGTGAGGACAGATCTGCACATGCCCCCCCCCCAATAGCTAGCAATCCAAAACAGTCCAGTGGAGCCTGAGTGGTGGGTGTTGCCTTCTGACACACATCTGGTGATGTCAGGGGGTGTGGCATATGCAAATAAGTTATGCTAATGAGCTGTGCTAATGAGCTCCTGCAGCTCTTTTTCTACGAAATGGCCCCTGCAAAGCCCCTACACATTTTGCCATGCGGGCTTCATCATGGGGGAATCAGATGCTGGCGGACAGTTCCTGCATGAGGTGGGTTTTCTAATTCCCCCTGACAAAGCCTGCACAGTGAAACATGCAGGAACTTTGCATAGCAAATAATTAATCTATCATCTGTTTGCTTGTTTTTGTTCTGTTTGCTGACTGCTGGGTACTGCCCAGTTTTTCTTCACTAATGGAAAATGCCTCACGGACTGCTTTAAAACTTCCTTCTTTTGGAATCCATGTCAGGCTGTAAAAACAAAACAAAACACCAAAGTGAGACTTGCCCATTTTTGCACACCTGTAAGGGAAGCAGCAGGCTCGGACTGAGGGGAGTACTACTGAAATGGTATCAGGAGGCACAGATGGGGGTCACCAGGGGAACACGTGGGGAAGAAGATTCCAGAGCGCCCCCCCGACTTATTTAAAGGCTCCCTGAATGGTGGAAGAATAGGTTCCAGTCCAGAATGTGTGAAGGGGTGACAAAGTGGGGGTAGTGATTTCACCGGAGAAGGGGAACTTGATGAAGGATCCACTGTGTATCATGCTGCCAGCCTCTGACATCCACTTCTAGAAATGTCTGGAGATCTCTGCCCAACCTCCGCTCGGACCTCCTCGCCTCCACCTCCTCGCTCGTCCAGCCGTGCGCCTCTCTCTCTCTCCCAATCAGCGTCGTCAGTCTCCTACTCCCGAGAATACCCCTGCAACGATAACCAGGCAAGCATAATATCTGCAAGTATTAAGCTTTCCCTTTTACTATTACAGCTATCCTCTTGCTATAGTATTGCTCTTTTCCAACAGATTTTTGTTTATTTGTTTGGGTTTAAATTTAAATGGCCGCTTTACAATCCTGCACGTAACATCCCCCCCCCTTCTTAAACCTAGAGCCCCAGAGGGTGGACTCTTTGGCATTGTGCCCCAATGAGATCCCAGTCCTCCCCAGGCCCCATCCCCCAAATGCCAAGAGTTTCCCCACCTGGATCTGGCAGTCCTACCCCTCATTACCTGCTGGTGGCCAGGGGGGATCTGGCAACCCTAAGTTGGAGCCTGAGAAGGCAGGGCTTGGTGAGGGAGGAACTTCAGTGGGTATAATTCTATACAGTCTGCCCTCCAAAGAAGCCATTTTCTCAAGGGGGACTGATTTGTCTACTGTGTAGCCCAGCTGTGATTCCAGGAGATCTTCATGCTCCACCTGGAGGTTGGCAACCCTATCTACTCCATATCTGAGGTGATACCCCTTCCCAGGAAAGGTCAGTTTTGAGTGATACTAGTGTTGGGAGATTTTTGGATTTCTTTGTCCCACCTTACCAAGCGTAGTGAGAACTGTGGGGAAGAAAATGTAACTGCTGCAGGATTGGGGCATTGTGACGTATTTATTTTTCAGGCCAACTGAGTCTTCAAGAAGAGCCATGGGTGGGAAAAGTTCAGCCCCTGTGGTGAGCAGTGAACGTGAACAGAAGTCTGCCAAGGAAGAAGGAAACCTTTCAGGTCTAACTGCATCTGAAAAAACCACACTTGACATTGCCATCACAGGGATATCAGGTGCTGGCAAATCGTCCCTTGTCAATGCTCTGCGGGGTCTATCAGATTTTGATGAGGAGGCAGCCAAAACTGATGTGATAGAAGGAACAACCAAGTCAATGGGTTACCCACATCCCACCTTTCCAGATGTCACAATATGGGACCTACCAGGAATTGGGACGCCTAATTTTAAAGCCAAGGAATACCTTGACAGGGTAAATTACAGCCAATATGATTTCTTCATAATCGCAGCTTCGAATCGTTTCACTGACTATGACATCCAGCTGTCCCAGGCAATTCAGAAAATGAAGAAGCGGTTCTGCTACGTGTGGTCCAAAATGGACATCAGCATTAAGAATGAAAAACTCAATCCTGACTTCAATGAGGAAACAACCCTTCAACAAGTCAGGAAATATTGTTTTGATTATTTGGTGGAGGCTGGTATTTCTTCTCCACAGATTTTCCTCGTCTCCAGTTGGTATCGGGAAAACTACGACTTCCCCCTCCTGCAAAGGACCTTAGAGAATGAAATCGAGACTCTGAAGAGACTTACCTTAAGACCAGCTGACAAGTATGTTGGGTTTAATCAATTCTTGATTTGATTTCCCACAGTTCCTGCTGTGAATTGTAAGGAGTGGAGTAGCATAGTATCAGGGCTTCTGTTGTTAATAAGATCAAGTTCTTTAGCTGATGTTTGCTGTCCACATGGTTTAACTCCCCTCTCAACTTCACAATTAGCCTCCTCTTCAAGATTTATGAGGGGAGTAAAACGATTAGAAGTTGGAAAAGCAGAGGTGAGGGGTGATGAATTCGGCATGAGGAACTCGTCCATTTTGGTCTGTTTACATGGGGGGGGAGAGATAAATCTTCTGCATCACATATTCTTTTAGTTGCTCCCATTAATTGGAGAGAAACAAGCCCTCTGTCTCCAAATATACAGAGACAGGAAAAGAAAAGGAAAGAAAAACTGCCAATCACCAAATTAGGCTCAGAAAGAATTTTCAGTTCAGTTGAAAGTCCAGTCAGTGGTTCCTCGTTTTATGACAATAATAAACTTTTGAAACTTTTTATTTGATTTTCTTTGCGTATGAACAAAAAGTATGTCTAAAAATGCTGACCTGGTTAAGGGGTGGTGGAGGGGGCAACTACGTGGATTAGAATTAACTTTTTTTTGTACCTTTATCCCAATTTTAAAAGCTGCACAATAGCTTTAAACATAGGCATAGGTATATTGTGACAATCAAATGCATATATTTTGTATATATAAATACACTGAATGAATTTAAGTCCCACTCTGATATGACAAAATAAATGTACTGTCCAGGACTTTTTTGTAGAAAAAGCCAGCAGGAACTCATTAGTATAATAGGCCACACCCAACAGCAAAACCAATTAGCATATTAGGCCACACCCTGACATCACAGCTCATTAGGATATTAGGCCACACACCCCTCGTTACCAGAAGTGTGGTCATCCAGCGACACCCATCGTTTGCTTCTTATTCTGTTTACCTTGTTTGTTGTCAAAACAGGGCTTTTTGTAGCAGGAACTCCTTTGCATGTTAGGCCACACACCCCTAATGTAGCCAATCCTAATGAGTTCCTGCTGTTGGGTGTGGCCTATTATGCTAATGAGTACCTGCTGGGCGTGGCCAACTCAGGAGCCAGCCGGAACTCTGTTCCTGTGCGTTCCTGCCCAAAAATAGCCCTGGTACTGTCTACCTTTCTTTTTCCTCACCAGGGTTTAAAGCTCTTAAGAGATGTGATATCTGATTGGTGAAATGACCAAGAGTGGAGAACAGTGATGATTTTTCTTCCCAGGGTGTGGCTCCAGTCCCCCAGAGGTACATTTTAGGGTCAGAAAGGATGTAGGACTAGTGTTCCAGTCACAGAATCACATCTCTTTTCGATGTAGAAAACTGATCAATAAATGTTCAACTTTATCTTTTGGTGCATTTCAGTATTATGCAGTACACGTAAACAATTGCAGGATCTCTGTAGATCTACCATAAATCTATAAAACTTAATTTATTTTGAAGGGTATCGGGTGGTTACATTGGATTTTTCGCCTGATAAAATCCCTGTTCTGATGGCTTTTCTGACAACTGCTGATGGCTGTTGTTAATTACTAGATTTATTGCTCTTCCTTACTGTTGACATCTGTCCTGCTGCGCTGCTCCTACTTCTTGCGGTTTCCTATTCTTAGGTTTTTAAGGTTGGCATTATCTTTCAAGTTTTTAAAACTTTTATCTGTAAGCAGCCTCGAGTACTTGCCTAATAGACAGGTGAAGGCAGGAACTTCCTAAAAGTTCTTAAATAAATTGCATATTTCTTTTTGTTTCTTAGATCAACCAAACCATCCAAAGGAAGTAGATTCCTTTCCATGTTCTTTAAAAAAATCTTTCAAATTGACATTGAAAAGCTGAGTGAAGCTCTGATGCATGGAAATCTTGAGGAGGTGGCTGAGGAAATTCGTCAAGAATTGGATGCATTTCAAAATGCCAAGCTTGACATTGCCATCACAGGAGTGTCGGGTGCTGGCAAATCATCCCTTGTCAATGCACTGAGGGGCATGACCGATTATGAAGAAGGCACAGCTAAAGTTGGAATAATGCAAACAACTATGGAGTGTCACGCCTATCCACATCCCTTATTTCCAAATGTCACCATATGGGATCTACCAGGAATTGGCACACCTGAATTTAGACAAAAGGATTACCTAAAGAAGGTCTGTTTTAGCCGGTATGACTTCTTCATGATTGTCGGCTCAGAACGTTTCACTGAGAATGATGTCCTCCTGGCCCAGGAAATTAAGAAAATGAAGAAGAAATTTTACTTTGTGCGCTCCAAAATGGATGTCAGTATGGCTGCTGAAAGTAGGGACCCAAACTTCGAAATGGAGAAATCCCTTGAGAAGATACGAAAAAATTGTTGTCATGAACTGACAGAGGCAGGAGAATCCAATCCAAGCGTTTTCCTCATCTCCGTGCGAGATCTGAATATGTATGATTTCCCAGATCTGCAAGAAACCTTGGAGAATGACCTGGATGATCTCAAGAGACATGCCTTAATTCTGGCTATGCCACTTTTCTCAAGAGGAATCCTCAAAAAGAAAAAGGCTGCTATGGAGGCCCTTATATGGAAACTTGCTTTTGTATCCTGTGTTATTGGAGCGATTCCTGTCCCAGGACTTTCTTTGGTTTGTGATCTTGGCATCTTGGTAGCAGCGCTCATCCATTTCTATGAAGTCTTTGGCTTGGATGAAAAGTCTCTCCACAGAGCTGCAAAAGTGTTTGGCAAAAATTACCAAGTGCTGAAATCTGCTATGAAAAGGACTCCAATGTCCAGCGAGATTACACCCCAATTTGTAGCTGACCACTTGGCCCAGTCATTGCTTTGTGTAAGCCTGGCGTTAGTAGAACTGGCCTTGGGTTTCATACCAATATTGGGCTCTCTGACTGGAGGAGCTATTTCCTTCGTCACCACTTTCTACATGCTGAGGTGCTTCCTGAAGGACATTGTGGAAGATGCGGAGAACGTTTGGACAAAAGCTACTGAGCCTTGAGCATCATGATGTCTTGGCACAAAGACACAAGACACCAGTTTGGAAAGAGAGTCCCAGGTGCAAAATGCGTGGAATTGTTCACAGTACCAGAACTCAGGAATGAGCAAACAAGGAAACTGGATTTTAATTTCAGATCAGAAGCTTATTTTTCTTTTAACTGATACCCAAGATAATTGAACTTTCCAATATGAAATAAGAAAAAAATCGATCTAGATGGTTCCAGATTTGAAGCCTCCTTTCCCTATCCCTGCCTGTCCAAAGAGCAAATAATATTCTTTACGTCCCTATAGGGAAGGTATATGCTTGAGCAGGGCTGCCAGATATGATCTGAGTCAGTGAGTAATCTTGTACTTCTAAAGGAAGTAGTGTAGAGGTGGCTTTTCCGTGCTGATTCTGCATGTTAAACAAGACGTCAAGCACTCTTCAACTGTCAGTGAACTCTGTTTGCTTAAAATAACTTTAATCTTTGACAGTTAATTGAAATGGTCACAGAAAGACTAATTGCTTTTCAACAGAGGTTAAAAGTTGAGATTGGCCTTCTTCTCTTGCTATGTGAGATGTATTCATATGTACTTGCCGATTGGCTCATTGGCACTTGTGTTGATTGTCTCATTTGAGTTAAGCACCAATCACTCATCTAGATAGTAATCACATGATTATGAGAGAACAGTTTTTTAAAAAGGTAAGATTGATAGTTTTCTATAAATATGCAGTGCTGTGATAAGCAAATCAGACTTCTCTGGATGGAAGTACGAAAGAAGGTGAGTTGAGATTTCTGAGTGCCTGTGACTTGAGCTTTTGGATAATCCCTAAAAGCAGTGAGACAAACACCTGAAACCTGGTTTGTTTTTAAAAATATTACTATCATATAATTCAGCAAAGTTAAGAACGTTGATGATTTTAACACGTTTTCACAATAATTGTATGGTTGATTTTTACATATCTGTATCTCTGTCTTGCATAATAAAGAGAACACCCCCCCCCCCAATAAAAGATAAAAGTCTCTGCAGGTTTTTGGTCTGGTTTGCTGTTTATAATTCAAAGAAACTAACTCACAACTTACTTGTTTGTGTTATCAGATTTAAAGGGTGCTAAACAGCCTTAATAGATGACTCCTAGAGAACTCTGGCACTGAATAGTTTCATAGGCAAAGCCCATTTAAAATAGTTTAGTCCAGATTTTCTAATAGGATGTGGGAGCGAAACTTTTTGTTACAATCGGCACCCACCATCTTGATTTTCCTTTGATCTTACCAGGAAACGGAGAAGAAACCCACTTAAAACACTCTTCTTGTGCCTGCATGCCAGGGTTTAGAAAAGCTTTTCTACGAATAAAAGTAGAGCATTTAAAGTTCGCAGTTCGTTTGGCCTTTATCTCATGGCCCAGCAAACGGCTATTCTCACGGTGGCCAGAGCAGCATATCTTGCCCATATAATCGAACACAGGGGGGCACCTGGGCAGGATGTCACATTTTTGGTTGCTCCAGGAGTTTAAAGTTCAAAACCTTTATTGGCATAGATCATAATCATACACAATCGCCATTCAGTTTATGGATTTGACACACAGCTTTCTCATTATAAGGCAGTTACAGAACTTAGCAACCGCTTCAATAACTGCTATATTTTATGAAGCCAATAAATGATACAACCTTCGGTCATCGGATTGCTTGGCATCATTCTTAAGAATATCTTCTAGATAGGCTGTCCGAATGTCATCATACAAACTACAATAGAGGAATACATGTTCGATTGTTTCAATCTCCTCTGAATCACAATCACAGAACCTTACAGAGTAGGGGATTTTCTTAAATCTTCCTGCTAAAACCGCAGAGGGAAGCACATTAAATCGGGCCAGCATAAATGCTCTACGCAGCTGTGGGGAAGTCAGATCCGCTAAGTATTGTGCTGGGGCGTTGATCAGAAAACATGCCAATCTTACAGGGGAACATCTACCAGAAGTTCAATATAGCGATTATATTTTAGGTGCTCTTAATGCACAGCAAGAGATAGAGGGCATAACTTATTATCCCGCCACTAACTCTCTTGCTTTTTGTGAGACTGAAATCCACTTGATAGAAGCTCAAGCAGCAGCTTGGCTTAATGGCAGTCTCCACACTCCCACTGGAGTATCCCGTCATGGCCCTTTTGGAGCCATAGACAGTCATGCATGGCTAGCCAGTCATCAATATCTGCCTGCCAAAATTTACTTGTGAATTATGCATCTAGCATTCGCTTCACATTTTCTCAACGGGGAGGGAAAAGTGCAGCTCAAAACCACATTCAAATACCTCAGGGCCACACCGTACTGATTGCAAAGTCACACCTGAATGGCCATAAAATGGCCATAAATCTATGCAGAAGATACCATAAAATCCTATGATCAAAGAAAGCAAAAGCAGCATGGAGTGTAGAGGGTACCATAAAATCTGATGATCAAAGGATTTGGAAAAAGTTACATTTCCCCCACCATAGAGGTCAATGGAGGGGATAGGGGCAAGCTGTTTGGGGGCCCATAGAATTGGACCCCCTGGTCCAATGCTCTTGAACTTGGTTGGTATCTTGGGGAGATGCTCCAGCAGCTACCCTGTGCGTTTGGAGCCTCTCCCTCAAGCCCCCTCCCCTCCAGCCCCCAGAATATACCCTGTGTTTTCACCATTGACTTCAATGGCCCATAGGATATAATGGGGCCGAATTGCTGCTGAAATTTGGCGGCAATTCGGCGGCAAGCTGATTCAGATCAGAGAATCTGAATCGGCCCGCAGCAGTCCGAAAGGGGTCCGAATGGGCCATTTTCGGGGGGGCATTCGGTTCGGACAAATCGAACGCACATCCCTAGCTCCCGCTTCCAATGCTCATGCCACTGCTCCAGAAAACATCATGGCTGTATCAAGTCCTGCCCCTACTGATAGGGCTATGATACAACTTTCCTTTAATTCCAAAAATCCAACATTCTGCGCTTATCTACCTGGTGCAAATTTTACATGGATCATTGCTTAAAGGGAGTTGACTGCTAACACTTTGGTAATGCCTTTCACCCCTTTATCTGTATCCACACATTGCAGGCAGTTCACACAGATAGGGGGGGCAGGTTGGAAAGATGGCAAAAAAAATGTTCTAATAAATAAATAAAATGGGAACAATCAGTTAAGATCCTTGCCTGGTCTAGGTCTGAAGGGGGCAGGAGGAAAGGAAGGTGTGTGAGAGGATGGAGACAGGCCTGGAAGGGATGTCTTTCTTCTGGCAAATCTGCTCAGCTCCACACACCATACCACGATGACACTGGGACGTTAATGATTTTTAATCAGGCCCCTTTAAGGAAGAGGCCGCTACTGCTACAGGTTCCTGCCACTCTGGTGGGTACATGACTCTCTGTAGGAGAACACTGGTCCATTCTGCATCTGGTACTTGCTCCACATTTTCTCAGCACTCGACTGGGTTCCCCCTTGCCTCGGAATATCTGTTTTCATTGCATGGCCTCAGATCCTGGTTTCTGCATTGGCTAGTGTCAGTTTGCCATCTATTTTGCTTTCAGCATTCACTCCCACATTGGTATGCAGAGTTTCCTGTGTCAGTACTTGCCTCAGGGGTCATTAGTTGCCTGAGCCAAGTAATTCATGCCAAGGTGATAAATATAGGGGGGGAAATAGGGGCAGGGGAGCTGACAGAGATCAATGAAGCTGTGTCAAGTTTTCTGCTTATTGTTCCGGTGATAAATATTGGGGGGGAAATAGGGGCAGGGGAGCTGACAGAGATCAATGAAGCTGTGTCAAGTTTTCTGCTTATTGTTCCCTTGGAATCAGAAATGGAGGAAGGAAAAGGTGCTGCTGAAATTTTATTTATAAGTTTAAGAATTACAACAATTTTGAAACATCAATTATACATATCATTGCGGAAAATATGCTATAAGACTATAATAACATAGTAACTGACAACGGAAAACAAAAAAGTGAGCATCAATATAAAAAATAAAAAATAATAAAGAAATAATAATAAAAATTACGAAGGCATAATATTACTTGTATAATTTTGGTGATATCACAGTGCAGAAATAATTTCAATATACTTTTTCGGGAACAACGTTATCATGAAATGTTGCTTCTATAAATGGTAACCATTTGGCATAAAACAGAGATTGAGCTTTATAGGTGTTAGTTGGGGGAGATGATGTTGCAATTTTCTCCATTGTGTAAAATCCCCACACCATTCACCGTAATACTCTACCAATTCCTAGCAATTCTGCATCTGGTATTTGCTCCACATTTTCTCAGCACTCGACTGGGTGATGGGTGCAGGATCAGCCACAGACTCCAACGTGTTGCAGTTTATTGGAAGGCACTGTCATACACTACAAAACCAATCTCATAATACACAAATAAATGGTAAGAGGCATGGATAGAGAAAGTCCAGAAAAACGCGTTATCCTGTATCAAAGGCTTGCCGGATGGCGCAGGCTTATTCCCCAGTAAGTGTTCAACTCTCCAGTCCACTTTTCAGCTCAAAATATTCTATTGAACTGCTTATGCATTAAAAGTTCACAAACTTACGATCTAGCTGGCAATGTATGAGAATGTCCATCTTCAGTGTTAAGTTAGACAATCAGAGCAAGCATAAGGCATGCTACCCACTTGAAATACTAAACTACTAGTTGCCAGCCCATTGCCCTCTAGTTACTGTTGACTTCCCTAGAAAATCAAAGCAGTTGCACAGTGACCTATCCAAGGATTCAGAAAGAGTTGTAGGACAGGATCTTCCACCAGGCTTGTGGGCCTCTCAGCCTTCGGACTCCTGAGGACTAGGAGGAGGCAGGGCAAGCTGGGGCTACGGGAGGCCTCAAAGCAGAGGAAAACATCCTCAAGGCAGGCAGACCCTACAAAGTAAAGAATGCTGCCCACCCATCCGCCTTCCTCCTGGACGTTTTCTACGTGTCCATTGCTTAGGGGTGGTGACACAGACCGAGTTGTGGACTTAATTTTTCGTCATTTATTGCTTACTTTGGCACACAGGGGACTGGAAAACCCCATTGCCCATAACATCTTCCAGTTGCCCAGAACAATCTGCCAGTTCGAGCTCTTCTTGTCAGTCATGAGACTGGGCATCTTGTTGGTCAGAGGTGCAAGAGCGCACCTGTGTCCAGGGGACCTCTGACTCTCTAAGCAAGCAGCAGCAGCTTCCAGACAATTGAACCTGATGAAACTTCACTTTCTAACAGTATCTAATTGTGTAGTATACCCAGAGGTCGATTTGGGGGGGGATCACAGTTCCCCCGGGTGAGGTGTGGGGGGCAGGGCACACGACGGAGCCCCGCCCCCTGCTTCCGGCTGCCCCACTTCCGGCCCTCATTCAGCCAGGAGGAGGCAGGAGAAGAGAGAGGGTAAGTTGCTTCCTCCCTGCCTCTCCCCACCCCTGCCTGCCTG
>NW_015168810.1:59971-60101 GCF_001447785.1 Gekko japonicus
CAAAAAAAAAGGCCCAGTGGCTGATAAGAACTGTTCCTACTTCTCGGAAATGACCACACCTGGCATGGACCGGTCAGCAAATCATTGGAATAACTTTCTGGAAAACAAATGTGCCTTCTCTTTCAGTCTG
>NW_015168810.1:60981-61102 GCF_001447785.1 Gekko japonicus
AAGAGAGTACCAGAAAAACATCTACTTCTGCTTCATTGACTATGCTAAAGCCTTTGACTGTGTGGATCACGACAAACTATGGCAGGGCCTTAAAGAGATGGGAGTACCAGACACCCTCACA
>NW_015168810.1:61411-69410 GCF_001447785.1 Gekko japonicus
TGAAATCGCTAATGTGCTTGATTCCAAACTTAAGCGTGGTAAGCTCTGGTATCTCATCGAATGGGTGGACTTCGGACCCCAGCACCGCGAATGGGTGGAAGAAGGGGATATTCGGGAGTGTTCTGTGTTGCTGGTTCTTCTGTACAGTTGCTATCCCCCCCCTTGCCTGTGTGCCAGTATTTTACTCTGCTGTAATGACTAAGCCAAACAACTGGAGGATGTATTGGGGGAGTTCGCTTCAATGCCAGCTTGTTGCTTTTAGAGCCTGGGAACTGCACCTGTGTTATGTCTGGAGATAGCTTGGTTCTCAGGGAATGAGCGCGAAACCGTTTTCGTTCCCCCGCCAGCGGGAAAGTGACCCATTGGTTCTGTACCTGTTTCAAATCCCTTTATTATGTTATTATGCTTGCTCTAACCGTTTGTAGTCAGTTCTAACAAAGAACGTGTTTGAGTGTTTTTCCAATGCTTTGAAATAAAATCTTGCTGTTTAAAACGTGGATTTATTCTCGATGCTTGGGAACCCAACACATGCACATGCACACCAATGTTCCCTCTAAGCTGTGGAGTCTTGTGAGCAAAAATGCTACTTTTTGAGCTCCTGGCATTAAAGTTGTGAGCGAGTGGTTTGGCTACTGCATAAATTAGTTTGCTCTGGAGCCATCCTTTCTAAGCTAAGACAGAAATGTGTGAGCTGGAGGCTAAAAAACTGTGAGCTAGCTCACACTAACTCAGCTTAGAGGGAACACTGACACACACACACACACATGAAGAATACAAACACCCCCCCCCCAAGACTGAGTGAAGACTTATCATGGTGAACGAAATAATGGCCTAGGTTGATAGTCCAGAGGGTAATGCTGAGGTCACCCTTACCTCCAGTGTTCCCTCTAAGCTGAGTTAGTGTGGGCTAGCACACAGTTTTTTACCCTCCATCTCAGAGATTTCTGTCTTAGCTTGGGAAGGAGGGCTCCACAGCAAACTGATTTATGCAGGAGCCAAATCGCTCGCTCACAACTTCAATGCCAGTCGCTCACAAAGTAGAATTTTTGCTCACAAGACTCCACAGCTTAGAGGGAGCGTTGCTTTACAGAAAAATGTAGTAAGGCTAAAAAGCGGAGGGGAGAATGAGGTAGCAGCCCCTGTGCGGCTTGGAGCCAAGGAGGGGTAAAATTTAAGAATACCTGGGACACTGAACACTGTTGGTCTACTCTGCCACCCTTTGGCAAACAGGGTGGGGGGGGGAAAACCCACTTTTGTATTCCCAGAAAAGCACAGAGTTCTGTATTATCTCGGTTTTTCAGTATCTTTGTGGACTTTCATCTGCACCATAAAATACAGGAAGTTTTATGACCACTGATCGTGTCAGCCTCAAAACTGAAACATTCCAGAGATTATAAAAGGGAATGTCCTAAGAGTTGTGCATAACTCGGTAGAAGAGCTATTTGTCAGTCAGAGTAAAGACTTTCCAGAAGGTAAGAGAAACTTTTCTGATTGTGGCTTGTTTGGTAGATTGAAACGGAAACGTGGTTCTTGGGCCATTTCAGCTTTTTATTTCTATAAAGTAATCTGAAGCCCTTAAAAAAAAATAAGGGTGAAGAGATGGCTTTTGGGTGAGCACAATGAAAACACTTCCAATTGTGACTGAGAGACCACCCTCAAGAGACCTGCTGTTTGCTCCAAATCCAGTAGCTGGGGGAAATTACTGACCTAATGGAAAATGCCTCACTAACTGCTTTAAAACTCCCTTTCTGTTGGGATCAATGTTGGGCTGTAAAAAACAACACCACCAAAGTGAGACTTGCCCATTTTTGCACACCTGTAAGGGAAGCAGCAGGCTCGGACTGAGGACTACTGAAATGGTATCAGGAGCCGTAGAAATGGCTGCCAGGGCAGGAGGTGTGGGAAATGAGGGGAACAATTTTCCAGAGGCCCAAAGAACCAGGAAACTCCGGATTTGTTTTCATGTGAAGTTGGGGTTATACCTGAAGGCTACATGAGGGCTTCTCAGCAACACAGAACGCACTGGAAGCCAAGAGTATCTAGCTGGGCTGGAGCCCTGCTACAGAAGGAATGCTGAGGGTAGTTTGTGGAGATCTAGAATGAGGAATGAGAACAGAAAACAATTTCCTGAAAACTCCCTCCTGGAATAACAGGGTGGTGGAAAAACAGGTTCCAGCCCAGAACGTTATTTGGTCATAGTGTGAAGGGGTGACAAAATGGGTGTGGGTATAATTCTATGCAGTCTACCCTCCAAAGCAGCCATTTTGTCTAGGGGAACCAATTTCTGTACTGTGGAGATCAGCTATAATTCCAGGAGAACTTCACACTCCACCTGGAGATTGGCAAGCCAATCTACTTCCTTTCCTGAGGTGATCCCCCCTCCTGGGGAAGGTCTCTTGTGAGTGATGTCAGTACTGGGAGACATTTCTGTTTCTTTGCCCTACCTCTCCCAAGTGTAGTGAGAACAGAGGGGAAGAAAGGGTAGTTGCTGCCAGTTTTGGGCTGTGTTGGGGGGGCAGGTAGGTAATGCTCAGGAGAACATAGTGTGAGTTTCCTCATTTCAGTGCAACTAAGCAAGAAACAGAGACTGCTGGCTGTTGTGTTACAACCTTTGGTCAGACGGAAGATGTGGAATGCAGGTGTGTGTATATGCACATCTAGGAACTAATCTTCCTCCTGCAGTCTTTCCTGTTCCTCGTGGTAGAGTTGGGAAACAGCAAAATGGGGGGGGGGGTACAACAACAACCACCACCACCTGGGAGTCAGGTCAGGAACCTAGAAGGTGGAACAGCTAAAACAGAACAAAATGTATCTATTTATTACAAAGCACCCAGTAACTACAAGTTAATAACAACAGTTGTAGAATGTAGTTGTAGAATGAGGGGGCGAACAAAATGTATCTATTTATTACAAAGCGCCCAGTAACTACAAGTTAATAACAACCGTTGTAGAACGTAGTTGTAAAATGAGGGGGCTTTTGAAGAAGAAATCCAAATGTGTTAATCACCCAAAGAGTGATTAACACATGGAATTCGCTGCCACAGGAAGTGGTGGCGACTACAAGCATGGATGGCTTCAAGAGGGAATTAGATAAGCATATGGAGCAGAGGTCCATCAGTGGCTATGAGCCACAAGGTATAGATAGAAACTCTGGGGCAAGTGATGCTCTGTCTTCTTGGTGCTTGAGGGGGGGCAACAGTGGGAGGGCTTCTAGTGTCCTGGCCCCTCTGCTGGACCTCCTGATGGCACCTGGTATTTTGGGCCACTGTGTGACACAGTGTTGGATTGGATGGGCCTTTGGCCTGATCCAACATTGGCGTCTTTTATGTTCTTATGTTCTTAATCCCTTTGAGAAACTTGGAAACTATTTAAAACAAATAGTTTAAAAACAGTTATAGGCCCAAATGTAGCCTCAACAAGAATTAAAATTGTACAGTATTCACAAACAGGACCTTATGTGACCCAACGCGTTTTGGCCAACTGGCCTTCTTTAGTGGTCAAGCGGCAGTCATACATGTAGGCTCAGTGTTGCAATAATAAAACAAAGTATTAATCATTATAGGACCAAGTGAAAATTATATTATAATAACTACCAGTGACTCACGGCCAAGGTGTACAATAGAGGCCTCCTGTGATATCACCTTGTGTCCTAATCAGGTGCAAATAACCTAGATGGTACTGCAATGATATGCCTTCCTATTCTGGTCCAAAAGATACAGTTTCAAATGTACCTAGAGCCTGGACAATATCATGATTGCTTGACAGATATCTGAAAATTCAATGGTGCACTTGACTTGGAATGAAACAGGACTGAAGCCATCAACCCAACCCAGCCACTGATTCATTCATCTTATCTGACAGGAGAATGTTGAGGATTGGAATTGTTACTGCTTCATTCACTCTATTAGAAAGAAGAACAGTTTATGGGACTTGTTATAACTTTAGGGTTCTCTCCTACTGAGAAGAAGCAGAGGTCCATCAGTGGCTATTAACCACAAGGTACAGATAGGGGCTCTGGGGCAAGTGATGCTCTGTCTTCTTGGTGCTTGGGGGGGGGGTCAACAGTGGGAGGGCTTCTAATGTCCTGGCCCCACTGGTGGACCTCCTGATGGCCCTGGTATTTCTGGCCACTGTGTGACACAGAGTGTTGGACTGGATGGGCCTTTGGCCTGATCCAACATTGGCATCTCTTATGTTCTTATGAAGAAGTGGGATGCTGTGTTTTACATGTTACTTCTGAGGAGACAAACCCCAGGACTTTGATATATGTTTATTACTGGTTATTATCTTACAAATTATGCCTTTATGGATTAATAAATTGTAGTCATTAGGTTCCTATTGGTTCCCTACAGCCGCGTACGTAGTACTTTGTATATAAATCTGATTGTGGCTGTGCTACTATTTTTATAGCGAAACTGACACTGGTATGCCACTTCTGGGTTTTCTCTGGAAGTGTGGATGGCAACTTTTAATGTTATTTTCTCCTGCCAGCCTCCAGAGGGGTGGTGGGCAATGAGAGCTGGCAATCCTAGTGTTACCATGGCAGCTGTGATGGCCACGCCCCCCGAGTTTTTTTTTGAGGGGGACAACCAGACTGTTGCAGCAAAGCTAGTTTGGGAAAGATGGCAGGAAAGGGGGTGAAGCAAGGGTTACACAGAAGCACCAGAACAATGGGCGGGGTGGTGGTGGGAGGGCACTGTTGAGGAAGGGCAACTAGATATTGCTTTCTCAAGGAGTGAGGTCTGGTTGGGTCCCCCCACCTCAATTTGCTTTCCCTGCAGCCAGAGAACAGCTGTTTTCAAAGTGCCACAGGAGCTCAGTTTGAACTCAGACTTGTGGTGCAGTGTCTTCAGCCCCCTCCTCACAATTTTCCTCCCACAAAATAGCATCAGGGGATGTCATTTGGCCCTGATTCCAGTGTGGGAAGACTGGCTGTGAGGGGAAAATACTGGCAGGGGAAAACCCTGCACTGGGCTATGAAGAGTTAGGGCCTGAACGTGTCATACGGCCTCTGAGTCTGGCCAAGGTCCTGTCAAAGCAGATGGATGCTGAGAGTTCTATGCTTGAAGCTGCCAGTGATTTTTGAGACTTAATTCTCAGGTGCCTGGGGCCCTGGTTGGATTAGGACAGTAACATGTGGGGCAGATCCGCCAGCATGTTCCACCAAGTAGTGGTAGGATTTTTTTTTTAAATCAACATTGGCTGCATTGCTACCTCACTTCTGTGGAAACCTGGAAGTGATGTAGGGTAGCTCTAGGAATAATCAGAAACTTTATGGTTTTACCATAGAGCTTCCAGTGATTCCTAGAGCTACCCTACATCACTTCTGCATTTCCCCAGGCAACAACATAGTTACGTAGATGACATCATGTCTGTCCCCCCATTTCCCTGTCCCCAATCATCCTGCTGTTTGCCAGACTCACCGTGATAACACTAAGTGAGGACATGGGATGCAAGTTCTTTGGACCATGCTGTTTTCCTAGTGAGAAACTGCCCCAGGGAGCTGCTGTTTGTCCTGTTGGGGCAACTTATCTGTCTTGATGGGCTGTACATACATTTCCCTAATCAGCCAAGTAGCAGCTCCCTGAAACTGTTCCAAGTTGAAGACATGATACCAGGGCAAGGGAAGGGGAAGAGGGAATCCTGAGAAGTAAGTTTTGAGAATTGGCTGACTTGGCAAGACCTGGGCAGACTCAGAAACCATATAATGCTTGGTTAGGCCCTTAGTTCCAAGGGTTGAATTTAGACAATCTCGTTGACATGAATACCGCACAGTCTCAGCAGTAACAGTTACCAGGTGAATTTCCCTTAGCTGGTGAGGTTCATACTCAAGCAAAAGTAGGGACAGGCATAGCAATGGAACATCAAGTTGGATGACTGAAGGAAAAGCTGAAGAGAACCACAATCTTGCAATGTGTTTTCCTTTTAAATAACATCATCCCCTCTTCGACCATGAAAATCAAATGGATCGAGTGCAGACCTAATTCTTCACCAGTGGAGGGATGCTTAAAAATAAAATTTCCCACACAATAAAATCTAGAATTTCAAAATGTCCATTTCACCATAATCCTACATAAGGTAACAAACATTATCCTTCTGTTCTTATTTAGGTCCACTGAACCATCTCGAAGAACAGCTATGGCTAGAACCAACTCAAACGAATCCATAAAAGAGGATCTTGCTGAGATGAAGTCATCTTTGAGACAAAAACGTCTCCAAGATGTACTAGCCAATGCTGATAAAGAGTTGAAATTGTTAAAGAACACGACACTCGATATTGCTTTCACAGGAGTTTCAGGAGCTGGAAAATCATCCCTCGTGAATGCCTTTCGGAATATCACAGATTATGAAGAAGGTGCAGCTGAAACTGGGGTGAAAGAAACAACTAAGAATCCAGAAAGATACCCACATCCTAAATTCCCAGAACTAACATTATGGGATCTACCAGGAATCGGGACACGTGCATTTAAACCAAAAGAATACCTAGAGAAGGTAAATTTTAGCAGATATGACTTCTTTATCATCGTCGCCTCAGAACGCTTCACTGAGAATGACACCATGCTGGCCTCAGAAATTCGAAAGATGAATAAGAGGTTTTATTTTGTTCGCACCAAAGTGGATCAGGCTATAGATGCTGAGAGAAGGAAGCCAAACTTTAGTGAGGCACAGACCCTGGAAGAGATTCGTAAATACTGCCTTTGCAATTTGAGAGAAGAAGGAGCGGTCGATCCAAGGGTTTTTCTCATATCCAGCTGGCATTTGAATATGTTTGACTTCCCTCTCCTGCAGAAGACCCTAGCAGGTGACCTGAATGATCTCAAGAGGCCTCTTCTAATCATGGCGATGCCGGCTTTCTCAAGAGAAAACTTGCAAGAGAAAAGGGCTGCTATGGAGGCCCTCATCTGGAAAAAAGCCCTTGTGTCTTGTGGCGTTGGGGTGATTCCTATCCCAGGTCTCTCTCTTATTTTTGATATTGCCCTCTTGGTGGACACAATGAAAGATTTCTGCAAGGCCTTTGGCTTGGATGAAGACTCCCTCCGTAACCTCGCAGAACGGGTTGGCAAACCTATTCATGTTCTGAAATCTGCTATCAAAAAGACTCCGATGGCCAACCAGATCAACCCGGAATTTGTGCGGTCTCTGATGACCACATCAGTGGTGGTCGGCTCTGCAATGGTGCTGGAAGAGCTTTCCGATTTCATACCTGTCTTCGGCTCTGTATTTGGTGGAGTTAATTCTTTTGCCACCACATTTTACATGCTGAGGGGCTTCCTACAAGATGCAGTGGAAGATGCCGAGAGCGTTCTGGCAAAAGTTGCTGAGTAAAGTCCCTTCTGGTGATTCTGCAATTAACCTTCATTCCCCTGTGGCCCGAGCAAAGAAAATATGCATTTTTTAGAGCAAATAATCTTTTTCACCACCTGCTATGGAAGGCCTACCTACTCTGATAATTACATGAGTGGTGGATGGCTCTGCAAACAGTGCTGGAAGAGACATCGGATTTTATCCCTTTCTTGGACTCTCTAGTTGGTGGAGTTAAAACTTTTGGCTTGCTGAAGGGCTTACTAGAAGATGCGGTGGAAGATGCGGAGAATGTTCTTGCAAAGGTTGCCGAATGATCCTTCTGAAAAGCCCCAAGAAGGGACCCTTCTGAAAAGATTATCCAGTTAAACTTCATTCTCATGTGGCTTGCAAACAAAAAAAAAGGTTATTTAGACCAAATAATATCCTTCACCTCCTTCTGGGGAAGGCCTACCCACACTTGTTAAACTCTTGAACAGCGCTGCCTGATCTGACCTGAGTCAAAGAGTAGTCTTGTACCTTTAATGGAAGTAGAGTTTCACTGGTCTCTGTTGCTCATTGTACTACAGCAGTGTTTGTTTATATGCATCCCTTAAAGGTACTAGAGTCCTCTCAAAAGCTGGGTTTGTCCACTCATTTAAAAAAAATGCAGGTTTAGGGTTTTGGTGGGGGGGGACACAGGAGTCTTAGCTTCATG
>NW_015168811.1:0-48754 GCF_001447785.1 Gekko japonicus
TGGGCCCCACTATGCCTTTATATATAAGGAAGAGATATGTATGTATCATGGGGTTATGAATGTTTAACTATAAGAATTTGGTTAAAATCCATAAAGCAAAAGTGATGTCTCTGTATGTCCACTTGCAATAAAGCTTTGTAATCTCCATCCCCCCTCCCAGATCAGATCTTTCTGAGAAAGCCAAACAATCTTAATGGATTTCAGGTGATTTCCACCAAGACTACATGTCAATTGGGGAATTTCCAAGTTAGCAAAAATCTCCTTTCAAAACTCATCTTAGAAATGCTAGATTGTAATGCCACTTAAAACAGATCAATATCCTATACCTTATCAATATTTTCAAATATCTTTTGTTCCACAGTCTCAGCCCTCCCATCATATATAGAATTGGCCAAATGCCTATTCCAAACCCTTTAAAAGGCATTCTCTACATTCAAACTCTCTTAATAAGCTGTTTGCCAGAAATTTCCTGGCCGCCATTCTTATTTACTTCATATTTTCACAAAGATCATTTTGGTTTACATTATGATCATCAATTGTTAACAACTGTTTGTGTTTCAGAATCTTGCCAATAACTTTAGATCTATTTTATTTGACAGCAAGAAGATCACCACGATCTCTGAACATATCTTTTCGTTTAGTCCTTCCAATTGAATTCTGGCAAAGGTTATTCAAAACAGCATCTCAAAGCTGTATAATTCCTCTAAACTAGAGAGACAGAGGCCTTATGTAGAAATCATATAGAAGCATGTAGAAGTATATAGAAGACAGGCATTAGTGGCTGTGGTCACACGGAGCATTAGCCACACTACACAGACAGAAGATAGGTGGATTTTCCGGGCGTGATCAAACCGCAACATCTGGGAAGCGTAGAGCTCCCGTGGCTAACCCAATGCTTCCCGCGGAAGATGCGCCGTAAAAAACCAGTACCTCCAAGGTACTAGTTTCCGGAAACTGCGGGGCAAGGGTGGGCGTCTGATCATGTTTCCGGTGGTAGCTCGTGGCATCCGGCGCCCACCCATGTCCCGTCGCGAAAAGGGGTGTTTTTTTCAAGTCTCCACGGGATGCGCACAAGCACCCAATGGCGCATGTGCACACTTCGGTAAAAAACCCCACACAACCCCAGCCATGCTGCTTCTTTGCCGCGCCACAGGATTGACATATGATCAGCACCTCCCCCCGAACCACGGGATGTCGGTGGGATGTTTGATCTGGTGGCAGCACGGTAGTTCACTCCGGGGCAAACAGCTACGCCTCCCCCCCGCGATATCCGGCCCGTGTGACCAGGGCCATATAGAACCTTACAAGGAGATACGCCAGTCTTGCTTTGGAACCAGACTCAGCTTCAGTTTATTGGTCCTTATCAGGCTCATCACTGTTTCAAATCATTTATGCAGAACATCTACTGATTCACTGGATTCATGAACCTTCTGACAGAACCCACAATTCACTTTTCTAAACCATTCTATTTTGATTTTCAGTAACATCATCATGGAGCTAAGGCAAAATTCACGTGACTTTGTATAATGCCTCCTTACAGGAAGAAGCAAACATTACAGATTATAGTGCAACCAATTGATACTGCCCACATCATAATATGCTGGGGGGAAAGCATAATACATCAAGAAATTCAATAGATTCCAAACAGATTTTTACAAACAGACTTCTAACAAAATTTTAATGTCAGCTCATCTAAAGCTTCCAGCAGTCTTCTCTGGCAGATTTGCTATTGAGCTATTTGCAGCTTCCCTGTGCGTGCATATCTGTGTGTCAGTCACAGCTTCATCTTGAAAGGTGGACTTTTGGAATGCAATAATATTGAAATTTTGTTCAAAATTCATTTGTGAAAAATGACTTTCAGTACTGAAGTTATGGTATACAGTATTCCTATAATTTTCTTTTAAAAGCTTTTGTATATATTTATGATATGGATAATATGAAAAGACTGAATTATAACCTATTTAGGTATTTTCAGGGAATAGCTTCTATTGTTTTGTTAAGTTTCTGATGGCCTCCATGTGGCTGGTATTATATGGAACTCTAAAGTAAGATCAAGTTGGTTCATTCTTACTACTGAAGTTATGGTATACAGTTTTCCTATAATTTTCTTTAAAAAGCTTTTGTATATATTTATTATATGGATAATATGAAAATACTGAATTATAACCTATTTAGGTATTTTCAGGGAATAGCTTCTATTGTTTTGTTAAGTTTCTGATGGCCTCCATGTGGCTGGTATTATATGGAACTCTAAAGTAAGATCAAGTTGGTTCATTCTTACAGGGATTCTATGAGACCGGTTAGAAAGGGGTTGGAAATACTATACCCTCATTATATTTTATCAGGCTTCAATTTTTTCCTTACCTATTTGGTCTCTAGAGGGCCTAACCTTGGCTTTTTCTCTGATTAAGGTTTATTTGCAACCAATAGAGACTGATCTATTATCTTGTTATTTTCCTTCTGAAGAGCAGCAGATTCAACCAGGCGGCCACTAAGGTCCAAGTCTATAACATCTATTTTTGTTTAAATTTTTGTTGCTCCATAACTGATGAAGAACTTCACAATTGAGTTTGAAAATGAGCTTTCAGTATTTTTTAATGATGAACTGAATATGAAGCGGCATTTCAGTTGCTTCTATATTTCTCCTTCTATTTAACTAAATAAAAGCTTCTGGTCTCCAGGGCTGTGTCACTCTCTCACCTTTTGTCAGCTCTGTTCACACAAGTGTATTTTTAGAGAACAAGAATGAAGATTGGAGTTTAAAGATAAGAAAACAGTTTGACAGTACAGTTTCAAACGGTTTCTTGGGAGAAAATAAGACATTTACAGAGCTCTGTAGACCTCAGGATGCTGGCCTGATCCATACGTTAAGATCACAAATCATAATTTTTAGTAACATTCTCTTAACCTTCCTATCCTGCTTTTGACCACCACTCAGCAAGCCTACATTCTACATTATTTTGTCCCCAAAGCATGCCAAGATGTAAAAGGAAAACTTGGAAGATGCTACACACAATATATACGTACGTGCGCACACGCGCGCAAACACACACAAAGTAGTTTGGGGTGAAAGCAGACTAATCCACCATGTCTTAGTGACCTGTAATTTTAAATTACCTATGATTCTGAATTTTTTATACCTGCTATTTCAACCTCTGAATCCCTCTCTTGATTTTACTTCCTTGCACAGGTAGAGCCCATGATGCTTTATTATCATGGTATTCACTATTTCCTCACATCATATTCCCCCCAATAAAACGTACACTTCATTTTGTGTCAATAAATTAGCATAAATAATGTACATGGTGCATATGTATAAAAACTGTATATATGCATATGCAACACCAACCAAATACAGCAAATACAAAAACTTAAAAAGGAAACAAATCAGGGAGCTTTCACTCGTTCTAATATGAACCCAGGTCTCCCCAGTCCAACACTTTGACGTCTACATCAAATTGATTCCTGTGCTGCCAGACAAACCACAAGGTGTCCTTCTTGCCTTGAACCTACTTGCCTCAGGTACATACCATAACCATACCACAGTAAGTATTTCTCACTAACTTCAGAAAACCTAGTGCTGCACAGCCACATGGAAAACTGGTCATTGTCTATAAAGGAAAGCTGACCTTAGTATATACTTGCTATTTCACATAAATGGGGGGGAGGGGTGCCCAAGACCCAAGAAAGTTGGATTCAGAGAGTACTTGCATAGATTTCATTAATTTCAGTCTACATCCTGCCATATCATGTCCTAAATGAATGGATTTGTGATGCTCTTTTCAGAGGGAAAAAAATCAATGAGCAGATGTGAATTTCATACTCATAAACTACTGTAACACTTGACCTTATGATCACACCTTAATCAAGATTTATATAATGATAATCAGATGGGGTAATAAGTGTTAATTCAATATCAGCAGAGTCTTAACTTGCAATTTGCACAATACTCAGAAAGCCACTGCATAACATCCATCAAATGTTATGAAGCTATAAATGTTTGTTAATAATCAATGAACACAATCATAATTAAAGCTGAACAATGTAATTGGCAACCTAATTGAAGGCTACTGGATAGCCATAACAGACTAATATTTCCCAAGATCAAATATGTTTTATACAAACAGTGTTACACTGGAATCTCTATTATGTTGAGTGGGGCTTACAACCTGGGAAATATGCATAGGGTCACATCCTTAGGTCAAAAGCATGGTTCAGCTCTTGTCTATAATGGAGTAGACGAAGCTTGTAACTAGTGACCAGTCAGCTCTGAGCATCTCCTTTGGATAAACAGACTACTCACTGTGCAATCTTAAACAGAGTTACACCCTTCTAAGTCTCATTACTTCAGTGGACTTAGAAAGATGTAACTCTGTTCAAGACTGCATTGTCAGGATCCCTTCATTCACAAACACACAGAGACAGTGATAGAAGAGCCTCTTCCCCACAGTACAATCCCAAATGGAAAATATGTATGAATATTTCAACCCTATGGGGAGGGCTTATGTGGCTTCTTCTCACCTGATTGGAACCCTGCCAGAAGAAAGGATATTGATGTGATGGCTTCGGCATCATGTGGGTTTGTATCACACAAACCATAGAATGGATCCAAAGGTTACATTCTGTTCCACTTGGAACAAGCCTATTATGTTCCCCACATGATCACAGAAGGTATCCTTCAATTTAATTAATTAATTAATTAATTAATTGTATTAAAACATTTATATCCTGCCTTTCCTCGTGGTTCAAGGCTATTTCACTGCCTTTCGATCTGGTTCCAGGATCCAGTGCTGAGAGCACAAGTTTCATTAATCAGAACACAACTTAGTTCCAACTCATGACAGCCATAATTAGAAATATCGTTAGACTGGTGATCTGGATGAAATGGAGGTGGGTAGAAACAGGTACTCTGCACTGAGTTTACTAAAGGAAAGGTACAATAAAAACTTGATGGATCAATAAGACTCTTGTATTACCTGAAACTTGTGATTATGTGCTGGAAGCATACAGGAGGGGGAATAACAGGAGAAGGCTTTGGTCTCCATGCCCTGCTTGAAGGACTTCTAGAGTAATGTGTTTGGCTACTGTGTGGAATAGGATGCAGGATTAGAATGAGCATTGGTCTGACCTAGGTTGGCTGCCCAATGGTGCCATCCTAAGCAGAGTTACTCCCTTCTAAACCCAGTGGGCTTAGAAGGGTGTTTAGGATGGAATCATATACCTAGTTACAAAAGGAGAAGGAGAAATAAATATATAAATCTTAAAATATTTATAACATGTTTATATGTCCTGTAACCCACAGCTGGTACTGATGTTAGAAAAGAGTAGTCGGTTGGGTTCCATTTACAAACCACTGAGAACCCCTAAGTAAAAAGGCTTCCTAAAAATACAGATCATATTATTGTTTTATTTATTTTATTCGATTTATATCCCACCCTCCCCGCGTAGCAAGCTCAGAGCAGGTTCCATCAGATTTAGTAAAAAATACAATAAACACAAATGTAAACAGTTTAAACACCAATAAAATACAACAACATCATTCATCCAGTGCAAGTTAAAGTTAAAGCTTCACAGATGCCATCACAGATGCCATCTCTTTCAAAATTTGGTCAGATGGTAAAGCAGTTCTGACCCACTGAAGGGAGGCCCAATAGAGAGGGAGGGACGTCCATCGCCCTAGTTAAAAGTGTGGTGGAAGAGCTCTGTCTTGCAGACCCTGAGGAACTGTAAAAGGTCCCGTGGGGCCCTGACCTCATATGGGAGCTCATTCCACCAGGTAGGGACCAGGGCTGAGAAGGCCCTGGCCCTAGTCAAGGTGGGGTGGATGTCCCTGGGGCCAGGGACCACCAGAAGATGATGGTTGGCAGATTGTACAGCCCTTAGGGGATCATAGAGGGAGAGGTGATCTCACAAATATGCAGACCCATGGCCATATAGGGCTTTAAAGGTAAGCACCAACACCTTGAAATGGATCTGGTACTTAACAGGCAGCCAGTGCAGTTCATACAGCAATGGGTGGATCTGTGTTGCACAGAGGATGAAGTCAACACCTGTGCCACTGTGTTCTACACCAGCTGCAGTTTCCAGAGCAGAATCAAGGGCAGCCCCATGTAGAGAGAATTACAATAATCCAATCTGGAAGTGACCATTGCATGGGTCACTGTAGCCAGATCCTGGGGAGTGAGATATGGGGCCAACTGCCTGAACTGTCTCAGATGGAAAAAGGGAGACCTGGCAGTGGTGGTGACCAGGGCCTCCATAGTTAGCGAGACATCCAGGAACACCCCCAGGCTCTTCACCTTTGGCGCCGGCACAAATAGGGCCCCATCAGAGGTTGGAAGCCTGGTCCCTGATCCGAATCCCCGCGACCCAGGTACAGGACCTCCGTCTTTGATGGATTCCATTTCAATTTGCTCTGTTGTGATCAACCAGCCATGGCTTGTAATGCCCTGTCCAGATTTTTTGGGACAGAGTCCAGGTGGCCGTCCATCAGTAGATAGAGCTGTCCCAAGCCCAGGTTTACCATATATTTTTCCTTCAGCATTTTTGTAATTTTGTATCTTTGACTATTCTGCATCTTCTCCCATAGACATGCTTGTACAGAGCATATTAATTTCTCAGTGTGATGTACCAGCAGCAATTCCATGTTGTTTCTACTGTTCCAGCCAATTTTTTAAAATCTGCCCTCATTCTTTCCCCAGTACCTGCCTTTGGCAAACAGATGTGTGTCCTGTCAAGAAGAATCATTTGGCTGGAAATCATGACAAGCTATGAAAACCAACTTCATTGTAAGGAGCAGCAGGAGCGGCAGCAAAGTTCGACCCGTTGCTTTCCATAATGAGGCTTTGTTTGCAGGCTCTTCATCATCAGAACGTCTGCCCTTGTCTATGAAAAAGGGCACTTGAATCTGTGGTAGAGCCTCAGTATCCCAACTGCCGGCTGATCAGGCAGTTGGTTCCCTTCCTTGAACGCAATGATTTCGCAACAGTGATCCACGCAATGGTCACCTCGAGATTAGACTACTGTAATGTTCTCTACATGAGGTTGCCCTTGTCCCAAATCTGGAAGCTGCAGCTGGTGCAAAATGCTGCAGCCAGGCTGTTGATGGGCCTCTCCATGCAGGAGCGCATCCAGCTTGTGCTGAAAGCATTGCACTGGCTGCCAATAGCATACCGGATTCATTAAAGACCTTTATGGTCAGGGTCTGGCATACCTGAGGGCAGTGTTCCCTCTAAGCTGAGTTAATGTGAGCTAGCTCACAGTTTTTTACCCTCTGGCTCACACATTTTTGACTTAGCTCAGGAAGGATGGCTCCAAAGCAAACTAATTAATGCAGCAGCCAAATCACCTGCTCACAACTTTAATCCCGGTAGCTCACAAAGTAGATTTTTTGTTCATAGAATTCCACAGCTTGGAGGGAGCATTGCTTGAGGGACCGCCTTTCACCATATGTTCCCCAGAGAGCACTGCGTTCAAGGGCCCAAAACCAGCTGGCCCTCCCAGGCCCCAAGGATGCCAGGCTGGTGATAACTAGGGCCAGGGTCTTCTCGGTGGTGGCTCCACACTGGTGGAATGAGCTCCCAGAGGAGATCAGGGTCCTGTGGGACCTTTCACAGTTCCACAGGGCCTGTAAGACAGAGCTCTTCCACCAGGCCTTCGATTAGGAGTCACCTTAAACACTGAGGAGTGTCCCTGTGCCCTGGCTCTACCACCTGCAGCCCGGCTCATGACATAAATTAGTCCATCAAACTGAGCCATTATGAGAATACCATCAGAACTAACACCAAAGTAGTGGTACAGTCTAAATTAGGAATTTTGCTCTTGCACTTTAATTGATCCGGCACTTTAGGAAAATGAATAATTGATTGTTTATGTATGTTTTAACTTATTTTTATATATGCATTTTATGTAAGTCGCCCTGAGCCCACCTTGGTGGGGGGGCGGGGTATAAAAGTAGGAAGACCTTCTGCTAGGTTGATCCAAACTTTCTTATCATCCCTTGAAATTCCCTCAGGTTCTTGATCTGACTGG
The DNA here is from genome assembly GCF_001447785.1 of Gekko japonicus. Taxonomy (NCBI): domain Eukaryota; kingdom Metazoa; phylum Chordata; class Lepidosauria; order Squamata; family Gekkonidae; genus Gekko; species Gekko japonicus. The sequence goes on from NW_015168811.1 coordinate 8,032, forward strand.
GATCAAACTTAGGTGGGAACAGCAACTGTGTAGAAAGTGCAGAAGTATAATCGAAGAAATTTCATGAAACTTTTGTAGCTTCTCCCCCAAATTCCTATAATTCTTTGCCTGAGCATGAACCACCCAATTAGTTTTGAAGTTGGCTTTACATGAGAGTAGATGGCAACTCCTAGTTCCAAGCAATAATAAAATGGTGGTGGACTTATGACAGCTGCCATGTAAGACTGTTTTAAATCCCCACATGCGGCAGTTGACAACTTATGCTAAATGGCCCATGTGGAGTGTTTCATCATGTGACAACAATTTAAAGAAGCTTCCCAGTGGAGGCTGTAGTTTACATCTGCATGGTAGTTTACACTGCTTTGTGGGGACCTCCTATGCATTGTGACAATATGCTTCAGCCGGGCTTATTTGATTAAAGCATACCTTCCAACATTTGACAGACGAAAGCAGGTACACTTGAGAACCAGAATAATAATGAATGAATGAATGAATGAATATTTCATTCTCAAAATTTCATGATTCAATACAGCAAGCCAGCTCACCAACCAACCAGAAGGCACATTTTCACAAATTTACATACACCACAGCTTACTCTAAAAATGCCCCCCCCCTCAAATTGCAAAGTTCAGTACGCTAGCAAAATTGTGAAACCCAGTTTAGTTAAGACAGCTTTGTAGGTACAGCTGTCAAGTATGTTCCACAAGTAGGTAAACATTCAATATGCAATGTGCTACTCATAGTAGCAAATTGGTCCTATACCTAATAAATAGGTGCAACTGGAAACTATGCTTCAATGGTGTGTTTATGAAACACTCCAGGTCTCTGCAAACAGCACACAGGAATGAAAAAAAACCATTTTAATTTAAAGTACTTTGAATTGAGCCAAGTGCATTTTCTTCCAACCCAACCTGCCTCCTTCTGAGAGCGGCGCAGCTTGCTAAAGCCTCCACACAAAGCCTGCTTTCCCTTAAGGATCACAACACCACAAGTGCTGACGAGCCAGCTGTAATCTTGCCATTTCACACGCATTTGCAGGATTCAGCTAACAACTTCCCTTGCCACCCATCCGAACCCCCTGCTACCTCCAGGGCCAGCAGCAAAATGGCAGAAAGGGAAATAAAACGGGATCAAATGCTGCTTGTTCAATGCAAAACAACGCTGACTTGAGGTAGCAAGCATAAACAAGCCAAGCATAGTCTCCAATGTGTTGTAAAGTGTGATGCTGGAAAGGAAATGCTGTTGTTCAACACCATACAGACTGGGGAGGGGGAAGCAGGTGCGATACATCACAGCAAACTATGCAAAGATGGTATCAAGGCACCTTGTTTTGTTCCTTCCTCTTGCCAAGCAATCAAATGGAGCAAGGTATTGTTGAAAGGAAAGAATTGGTAGTATGCAGGAGTCACCTTTAAGCTTCTTTTTATTATGTCATGTGTTGATGGAAGAAGCTATAATTACACTGTACAGAAGGCTCCTAGGGGCTTGAGGTTAGTCTGAAAGATCCCCCAATACATAATTCTCATTTTGTTCAAGAGTCATCTGAAAGTATTATTGTTGCAGAAAACCTGGGCAAAATATACCTCTGGGAAGAAAAGAGGGACAGGTGGAGACCTAGGAAGGTTGTAGAAGCCTTGAATGCAGTCTGCCCTAAGAATAATAAGAATAAGAACAATCATGCAATATACCCACTCTGTCCTGTTTAACATACAACATAATGAAGATGTTTAACTGAGACCCTGTCATTACACTCCATCCAATCAGAATATATTTCTGCGATCTGAGGACAGAGGAGATACACTATGGCCAATCACCCCACCTCAAAGGTCGCCTCCATGCTTATGAGGTGATGGATGGAGCATCATGGTAGGGCCTGAGTTAATTACCCCCAGCATTCCACAATCAAAAAGGGTATATCTGCCCATCAATCTCCAATTTTGATATATTTATTTCCTTCATTATGTTTCTTCTGGAAATAAACCCAAACAAATGTATGCTAATTTGCTCTCACCCTCTGCCTATATGGTAACTGGTACTGGTAACTTTCAATTTAATGTATCTGAAGAGGTGTGCTTGCACATGAAAGCTCATACTGTGGATAAAACTTTCTTGGTCTTTAAGGTGCCACTGAACTTGAACTTTGTTTTGCTGATTCAGACCAACATGGCTACCCAACTGAATCTATCAGGGTTTTTTGTTTGTTTGTTACGATGTTGTGTTTTACTGTACCTTCGTGTATAAATTTCTTAAGAACTGTCTGTTTCTGATATCAGTTCTGAAAGTTGAATTGATGTAAAGTGCTGGAGTTGAATAAATAAATTCTTACAGTCAAGATTTGGTCAAAGTAGCACTGCTACATTGATTAACATTGAACTTTCCTGTTTACCCCACTCTGAGAGGCTGATGGTTGACTAAACAGGATTGCATCTGGCTTTTCTGTGTCCACTAAAGTAAATGCACACAGAAGAGTGCAACCCTGTTTAGGATTCCTCTGTTAATATGTCACTGTCTGTATATTTTGATGCCAAATATTGTAGGAGAGTAAACATACATATGTTACCTACAGAATTTTGTTGTTAATTCTCTGTCTGAATAAACCTAAAATGACAACTTAGTTGAAGGCTAATTTCTGCTGAGGGAGAAGTATGCAACTGGGCCTGGCCCAATGGCCAGCTTCATAGAACTGGCCACAGTTTTCCCAGGTAAAGCCTGCCGGGAGCAGGGAAGGAGGTAAAGCTAAAAGCAGGGGCAGATAAAGGTAGGTCGGCTGGTGGGTGGAAGGAGAGAAGGACACAGGGAAAAGAGAGGGGCTATATGGGGCTTTAGAGAAGGGAAAGATGAAATGGGGGCTGAAAAAATGACATCCCCCCGCAATAAGGCCATATTTAGATAGGAGGGAATTTATCTACAGACATGGGGGAATCCCCAGTTGTTGTTGTTAGGGTTTTTTGTTTAATTAAGGGATTTAAAAATGGAAGGGCCCAATCCTGAATGGGCCTACAGTACGGTAGGCTGAGGACCTCTTGCTCCCTCTGCACCTTATCAAGTGCCAAAATGGCCACACACACACACACACACACACACAAACCACTTCTAGCTTGGCACCTGAAAAGGGATGTGTGTAGGGCTGCCAAGTGGGGGCGAGTAAACCCCCGCTTCGGATGCCCGATTTCTGCCGCCGTGGAATCGGGCACCGGGGGGGACTCCGCCCCAGCATGCGCGTCACCTGGAAGTGATGCAGGCACGCTGGGCATGCTGGGGGCGGGGCCATGGCCATACAAGGGAAAACCCTATCATGCTGGGGGCGGGGCCATGGCCGTGGCCCTGCCCCCAGCATGCCCAGCATGCCTGCGTCACTTCCGGGTGACGCACACGCACACACACCCAAAGCCGGCCAGGAGCCCCCCGCTTCCAGCGAAGAATCACTTGACAACCCTAGATGTGTGTGTTGGGGACAAGACTATCTGAGCTTGCAGTGCTGCAAGCCTGATCAGAATTTGATCCTCAAAGAATTTTTAAATTGCTTTAAAATGGCAGCCATGGGGACCCTGTCAAATCTAGCTTTGGTCTTGAGAGAGAAGGTGATGATGCAAAGGGTTGCAAGAAGGAACAAAAGGAGATAAAGGGTGAGGGGAACAGCAGTGGAAAGGCAAAAATAAGCAGCAGGAGGAAGCGAGTCCCTTCCTGTAAACACCCAAAGCACAGCACATGTTCACATAGTCAAATTTTTTGTAAGGTGATGGCAACAGCTATATTGCTTGAAACTTTGATTGGGTATTGCCTATTGCTGTAATAATCTTTTATGTTCTGACCACCACTATCATCTGGCTCGTAGCTAACACGGGGCCCATGGGGCCTGACCCCCTAGTGTTTCTTCTGGGCCCCCTCTCTTCTGGGTTGACCCCCAAAGTGCTCCAACTTACCACCTGCACTGTACTTTAATTTAATTAGCTGGTGGGCCCCCCGAGGCCCCCTATCAAAGAATTCCCTAGCTACGGGGCTGACTATCATCTAGGGGAATAACAACATATAAATCGCCCAGCCAATTGACAGGGATCAGGAGGGTAATTTTGGGGTTAGGGAAGTATGAGGCTGGATTTATCAACCAATCAGCTCTCTAGTTCTCAAGGGAAGGTCCATCCTCCTGAGAGAGCTAGGAAGCTGTGGGTGCAGTTGGCCTTTTTTTTATGCTGAAAGTCAGAAAGAGGCCAATGACAACAGACTGGTCTTAGCCCTAGGCAGTCGAGGAGCAATGGTGAGAGAAGCCTTGAGCCCCTTCCTTTTTCCTGAGCTGAGGTGAGCAGGTGAGCAGTCTGTTGAATGTGACAACTCTTTTATTATACCACAGTTCCCAGGTAACTTATCCAACCAGTTAACAGGTGAATCCATCCAGCCCTCCATATCCATCATGCAGTAGCACATCGTATCATAACATAGCTTTCAACGGGCTCTTATTATTTCTGTTGAGCTCAGGGAGTCATTATGATTATGAATCATTAGGTGCTCCTAGGTATGACCAACAACAAGTGCTACAACACTTGTTCCAGAAGCTGCAGCTATGAAAATTGCTGGCCGCCATATCCATGAATGGATAGTTTGCATTTTAATTTTATTTTTTCCTACTTAAAACAAGCAAACACAACTCTATATGCATTTTATACACAAACTGTACTGATTTGGGAACACTTATAAAACTAACAATAATAAATCATTGGAATATTAAATCATTACAATGTATGTAAAAATATTAAAGAAGTATGTTTCCTAATGAAAATATTCAAAGCAAGTGAATACAAAATGAGAAAAAATACCTGTTTTTCAGAGTCATCCTAAGCAGAGCTACACCCTTCTAAAACCACTGGAGTCATTGGGATTAGAAGGGTGTAACTCTGTTTAGGATTGCACTGTTAATCACGTTTCTTCCGCTTGGTGCAATGTAGAAATGAAAGAGGTATTTAATATTAAATTATAATCAGTGATCTGTGAAACCTTCTGAATTCCAATGGCAACAACCTTTCTGCCTAAGTTTTCCCTTCCTTCTGTCAGCAAAACATATGCTAAAAGTCTGCTTCCCTGTGTGATGAGGTGTATTTACCAGTGAGAAACCGTCTGTCTAGGAATCAAGCATCTTATTCCAATGTGGTCCTATGGGAGTGCCACAAACACTTCAACTTCTTATGCTAGGCAGATAGTTTGGCTGCCTGGACTGCTGCAGTGCACATAACATCTTGATTCACATCGTTTACTGGCCTGCCAAATATTCTCACATGAGCTTCAATCAGGTTCCTGCTCATAGAACGAGCAGCAGAGAGGGAGGCAGCAATAATGTGGTCTCTCTGAAAACAGTATAAAATCCTTCCACTTTTAGATCAGTAGAGAATTCTTCAACTTCGCCTTTCAGTACAGCCAGGCTGTTTTTGATTTTGACACAGAATGATTTAGAGGAGGAATGCTGATCGACATCTGGTCCCATCAGCTGCATGAACTATCTGGCCAAAAAACAGACCGTACTCTGCATTTGCTATTTCTCTTTATAACAACACTCCTCAATTCTAGCATAGCAGTTGCATGTGGGACAGGACAAAAACAAATTGCTGTATTTCTGCATTTGTTTGAATTTGAGCACTTCAGAACTAGACATTTCAAGGATCATCTGGTTCAATTCTGTTACATCAATGAATGACCTGTTACATTCAAACCATCACTGCAAGATACTAATCTCCCCCCGGGGGTTCTTGAACTATATAATGCTATGCCATTACCTCCTTGAAGAAAGCAAATAACCATGCAAAAGTGGTCAAATACTACTAAGATCAAGAAAGACGAACTGTCTGCCTGGCAGTGTTTACACTTATCCTTACATTTGAGAAAAATAGTGATAGAAGGACTATAGTCAAGCTTTGGGGGGGGGGAGTGATGACATCAGTGCCAAAGGGCTTGATACATGAAACACAAAGAGACAGGGTATAACCACCTAATTCAAACAAGTGAGCCACCTAAACAGTATTAACTATTAAAAGATATATTTATAATTTATTCCTAAGTGTGATCATGAAGAATGAAGAATGCATGAATATGATCTACCTTCCAAGCATATGACCAAAAAACCCCCACCATTGTTCTACCATAACCTGATCCAGTTGAATGCTGTTGTACAGTTGGGCAGTTTTAGACTTGGGAGTTAATGGTCTTGAGCCCTTCGATAGTAATGTGCATTGTTTCAGTTATTTCCAGTGTGAAGCACAGAATTATTCAACAATTTGTTCTACTGTGGGCCAGATTTGGCTGTGAGACTGATTTTAACCCCAACCCCACTCATTTTATGAATGAAATGCACAGGTCACTTATTGGCATGCAGTAGGTACCAACCCACCTTTTTCCTGGGACTTCAAGGCATAGGATTAGTAGGTTTGTTTGTTTGTTTGAGTGAAGCTGCGGTGGCTCAAGTGGTTAAGATGCTGAACTGCAGGCTGTGGAAGGTCAGTAGTTCAGCGGTTCAAGACCCGGGTGCTGCAAGACAGGGTGAGCTCCTGTCTGTAGTTCTAGCTCCTGCCAACCTAGCAGTTCGAAAGCAAGAAATTGCAAGTAGATAAATAGGTACCACTTCGGTGGGAAGGTAACAGCGTTCCGTGTGCCTTGGTGTTTAGTCATGCCGGCCACATGACCACGGAAACGTCTTTCGGCTTTGAAACGGAGATGATCACCGCAACCCTAGAGTCGGATTCGACTGGCTTTCGAGCAAGGGAACCTTTACCTTTACCTTTGTTTGTTTGAGGAAGGGAGACTTGCACATGGGCAGAGCTACTTTATCACTGTGATAAACAACAGACAGGTTAAAGCTCTGTAGTTCTACAGTTCACTCACATGCATACTGGGGTGGGAGTGGTGGGGAACGCAAATACCATAGTGTGATTGTGACATTAGCAGTCATAAACCTGGACTTAAAGGTATTTGTTTCCAGGGCTTGATATAGAATGGATCAAGGAAATTGGGATTGGAGAGATCTAGCAGGCATCCTTCAGATTTTCCTGTGTTTATGCTGGATGTACTGGGTCACTGGAAGGGCTGGGGGGTGCTCAGCCTTAGAAACTACTGCATATATGTGTGTATATTCATTTTTCAATGGATAGACATATTTGGAAACCATCATTCACAGTGGTCTGGAAATACAGCACAGATGACAAAACATGCTATTTTCACACATGAAAATGTTTACACCTCATAATGAAAAAGAAGGGAAGCAAAGATATTAAATTTCAGAAAGCTGCAAAGGGTAGCCATGTTGGCCTGCAGTAGGACTGCTAGATTTGAGTCCAGTAGCACCTTAGAGACCAAACAGATTTCCAGGGTATGAGCTTTCTAGAGTCAAAGTTCCCTTCACCAGATATGAATTGGAATGGAGATCTCAAGTCTTTCTATTCCAGTCAGAAGGTAGGAAGGGTGTTGCAAAGAAGGAACTCCAAATGCAGAGGTACATGGAGCATAGTAATCAACTTGATCGGAGCAGAGGTGACCTGCCTGGGGTAGAAAAACAACATCTGTAGTGAAAAAGAGGACCTTATGTCCCTATTCAGCCTGAGGGGGTTCCATTCTTCCAAATCTGTGAATGAACTCAAATTCAGCAGTCTCATGTTGTCGAAGCTTCTCTGTTTGAGGACCGCTACTCTTAGATCAACAATGGAATAACCTGGAAGATTCAAATGTTCTCCCACTGGGTTTTGAGTGTTATGGTTTTTAATGTTGGATTTATAGCCATTTATTCGTTTGTGTAGGGACTGACCTGTTTGTCCAATGCAGAGAGTGGAAGAGGGCACTGCTGACATTTGATGGCATATACAATGTTGAAAAACAAGCAAGTTAAGGAACCTGATATAGTATGGCTGGTGTTGCTAGGTCTGGTGATTAGGTTGTCAGAGTGAATACAAGGACTGAGTTGGCATCTTGGTTTGTTACAGGCCCTGGTCTCAGAGTCCATATTCATGTTCGGAAGTGCGTTGTCAGGGGTGAGAAGTTGCTTCAGGTTAGAAGGGTGTCTGTGGGCAAGAAAAGATCTGCCTCCCAATCACTGTGAGAGCCCAGCATAGGTTGAAGGTTGTTAATGATGCACTGAACTGGCTTCAGCTGAGAGGCCTACATTATGGCACTCACTGTGGCCTCCTCCATGACTGGTCCCTGATCTGCCGGGGGGAGGAAGCAAATCAGTTAATGTTATTGATTTTATTGGTAATTTATTGTATATTTTAACCTGTTGTTCACCACCCTGAGCCCTCCTGGGAAGGGTTGTCTATAAATTTAATAAATGATAACAATTAAAAAATGTGACCACCAGTGGTATTCTGTTGTAGTTTCATCAGGCCTATCTTGTAGCAGGTAATCCCTTGGTATCATTCTGGCTTTGTTGTTCTGTTTTCTTACTATATCAGCTGGGTATTTTAATTCCAAAGTTATCTGTTGTAGATCCTGCAGGTGAGAACCTCTGTCTGAGGGATCAGGACAGATGCACCTGTAGTACAGAGCCTGGTTGTAGATGATGGATTGTGGTGCATTTAGGATGGTGACTGGAGGCATGTAGCTACCTTTGGTGATCATTAAGTTTCCAGTATAAGGTAGTTTTTTAAATCAGGGCTGCAGGATGACTTTTGTGGGCTCTAGGCACTTTTGCCTTTATGGACACCCCCCCACCACCACCATAATAATGTCAATATTAAAAATTATTTTTGATTTAACCAGTTTTAGCCAGTTTGGTGTAGTGGTTAAGTGCGCGGACTCTAATCTGGGAGAACTAGGTTTGATTCCCCACTCCTCCACTTGCACCTGGCTGGATGGCCTTGGACAAGCCATAGTTCTGGCACAGCTGTTCTTGAAAAAGAGCAGTCTCTATCAAGAGTTCTCTCAGCCCCACCTACCTCACAGGGTGTCTGTTGTGGGGAGGGGAGGGGAAGGGAAAGGAGTTTGTAAGTCGCTCTGAGACACCTTTGGGTAGTGAAGGGCGGGGTATAAATCCAATCTCTTCTTCTTCTTTAAATACTTCGACATTTTTTTCCTGTTTTTGGCAAAATTTAATAGCTTTTTATGGGCCCTAAAATTTCATTCTTTTCTGATGTGAGGGGGAAAAACAACAACATTTTCTTCGAACCTAAAAGTTCATTTTCTCCCTTCTGATTTTAAAAGAAATTAAAACATTCTTGTGGGCCCTAGGCACTGTGCCTAATGGATAAGTCGGCCCTTGTTTTTATGCTTCCATTATGTATTAGTAAAGTGATATCAAGAAAATATATTTCTTGTGTGGATTGGTTCACGGTTCAGTTGATGGTGGGGTGGAAGCTGCTGGAGGCCTGGTGAAATTTCTCCATTGTTTCTTTTCCTTGTGCCCAAATGATGAATTAATAAATCTCAGGTACAAGAGAGGTGATAATGGATGGGAGCTGGGGAAGCACTACTCCAGATAAGCCATGAAATGTTGGCATACTGTGGTGCCATGTGGGTGCTCAAAGGTGTGCCATTGATCTGAAAGAATAAATCATCATATCTGAAGTAGTTGTGGGTGAGGAGGATATCCCCGTAATATCTCCAAGATGCTGCTGGACTCAAATCTAAATTTCAGAATTGGACAGTTTGGAACTGGGGCAGTTCAGTTCTGACCTTTCTCAAACAAGCTTGCTGCCTGCCAGTACCCCCTTGTATCCCTCCTTTTTACTAACAAAACGTGTCATTTTGGGACTGGGGAGAGCTGGCTGGCTGGCAGACAACGTCTTGCAGACCATATGTTCAACTCCTGGAATGTCATCAGACATCTCTGTGGTGGAAAAAGGTATAGTTTTCTTCACAGATACATTGAAAATGTGAACAAGGTCATCCATCGGTGTCTGGGGATAGCATCAGCACCCCTTACTTAGTAGAGGAAGAGAGGAGAGGGCCAGCTAGAGCAGCCAGCTTGACAATGTACTGCACAAAAGAGAATTCAGCCCCACCCCTGCTGGTAAACTAGGGTTGCCAGTCTCCAAGTGGTGGCCGGAGATCTCCTGGAATTACAACTGGTCTGCAAATTACAGAGATTGGTTCCCTTGGAGAAAACAGTGGCTTTGGGATGTGGACTCTTTGGCATTATACCCCACTGAGATCCTTCCCCTCCTCAAACTCTGCCCTCCCTAGGCCCCCCCCCCCCCAAATCTTCAGGAAATTCCCAACCCAGAGCTGGCAACACTATGGGCAACACAGCAGGACTGATGCCTTCTAGGTGGTAGGCCTGTTGAAGCAGGTTATAACAGACTGAACTTTTAAAGAGAAGTGCTGTGCAAACAACTGAAGGGTTAATTCTTCAAAGAAACAGAGCCTTGAATGACAGGCTGTTCCAAGCAATCTGATTGGTTAGCATCAGCTGAGCAAAAAAAAAAAAATCTTGAGAGAGTTGGAAGTTGAGGAGAAGTCAGTCAGATTCCTGCCTTAACTGAGAAGAGATGTGTACCAAGACTGGCTGAGAATAGCCCTGACAGAAAAAGGATTTAGTGCTGACAGAGTCAGATTTCAGCCTTGAATGAAAGCAGTCTGAGCAGTCTGAGTTCAGCATTAGGTTAGAGCAGTTTGAACACAGACAGAGAACTGTACTCATGTTAGCTAACTGACTACAAGAGAGGGCAACAGAAAGAGGAAAGGAAGGCCTAGGGAAGACATAGGGTATTCTTAATCCTTTCCCCCTCTCTAGTCTGAGGACTCCAAGAGGCACTCTGGAAGATTTGGCCCTGCCCAACTCTCACTATTGGCAAATCAGAACTCCTAAGGCCCACTGAACACACAGTGGGACTTGCACCTGAAGAAACACAGCTTTATTTGCTGTACAAGGTTTAATATTTTTTTAAATAATCTCAAAATTGCAGCCAAAGTCTTGGATGGAGGGCATCTCATTATTTTGAGGGGCTAGCCATAAATTGTACCCTCACTGAAGAACAGAGAGATTGGGCTGGAACTCCTACATGCCTGCTAATTATCAAGCCTGCAGAGGCAATCTGAAACATTCTGTTCTGTATCAGAGAATTACAGCACCTGGAGCCCTTAAACTCAGATAAAAAAGTAAGATGACAATCAGGCCGTTGGAAGAAAACAGCAATAGATCACAGTGAATGAGGGGGAAGCAAAGATATCAAGGCACCCCTGATGCAGCCACTGGAGAATTAGCTAAAGTCAGAGATTAGTAACGCAAAGAGAAACTCTGAAAGAGGTTGGGAAGAAAGGAAAGAAAATGAGGGCAAGATAGAAACAGTGAGCTGATGAGGAAGTGGCAGAGACGGACAGCAGGAGAAAGGGGGAAAAAGCAACAAAGAGAAAGAGAGTGTGTACTAAAAGGAACTTCAAAAGCATGTTCCAAGCCCAAATAGAATTTTGCAAACACAGGAGTGATCAATGGAAAAAAATCAGCAAAGCAAGGCACAGTATCAGAATAACTCATTAGGGATTATATTAATTGAGCTAGCATATTAACAGCTCAGTTTTAGGGATGCATAAACCTGTCCTTCCTTTTCCAAAAAAATCCAGACATGGATGATTGTTTTACACTAGTATGACATTCCTTTTAAGCCTTTTAAAACTTTTTTTTTTAGTTGACTGGTTTAAGTCATCTTTCTTTTTAAAATCTTTTAAAAGGTATTCCTTTATCATGAAGTGTTAAAGATCCTTTCTACTTCCTAGAGTTGTGACTGGGTGGATGCTGTGTTTGGTTTGGCTTGGCTTGGCTTGGCTTCTTTCTTTATGGAACAATGAAAGAAGAAATGCTCATCTTTCCTTCGGAAGTCAATTATCCTTCCTTCCCTCTAGTTCAGATTCTAGTGGTTGTTTTTCCAAACTAAAGTTGCTTCCATACTGGATATTTGACCTGGCTAAATCCTAATGGGAAGTAATTGTTTCTCCACCTTCCACACGGCATTATGGTGCTCTCATGCAGCTTCTGGCTTTCCAAAGGCTTTGCTGCAATCTTTCCAAAATTTGCTTTTCTATGAAAGCAAAGCCGGGGAGCTTGCTATGTGGATTTTAAAGTTAGGATTTTTCACAATCCTGTCAGGTGCATTTGCCATTCTCGTGTACTCTGTGGTAGCCATTTTCACCTGCAACACTAGCCAGCTCTAGTGTTGTTGTTGTTGTGTGTGTTTTAATAAGTAATTGCCAGATCAGTATAGTACTGTACAGGGGTCATTTCGTAGAAAAAGAGCTAGGGGAACTCATTAGCATAACTCATTAGCATATGCCACACCCCCTGACATCAGGGGCCCGGCGGTGGACCTGCAAGGCCAGCGGGAGTGCGAGGAAGCCCCGCCAAGGCCCTCCCTGGCCCCAGGCAGGCAGGGGTGGGGAGAGGCAGGGAGGAAGCAACTTACCCTCCCTCTTGTCCTGCCTCCTCCTGGCTGAATGAGGGCTAGAAGCGGGGTGGCCGGAAGCAGGGGGCGGGGCTTCGTCATGTGCCCCGCCCCCCTGCACCTCACCCGGGGGAACTGCGTTCCCCCACGTCCCCCCCCCGAAATGACCTCTGGTACTGTAAAAATCCCCCGAAGCCTCAAGGTGATGCAAGGGTGGAGGATACAGTCCCCACAGTGATCTGGGGCAGGAGAAATGTGGGGCAGCATGCCATGTTAAAGGTCAATTGCTGCTACACTGAATCGTCTGCTTCAGCAGCAACAAGGAAACCCTGGGGACTCCTAAGAGTCACCTAAGGCTGTGATCATACACACTAGATAGTGCACTTTCAATCCACTTTCCAACTGGTTTTTCTGTGTGAACTTGAAAATCCAATTGGGAAGTGCATTGAAAGTGCATTATTTAGTGTGTGTGATCACAGCCTACGTCTCACTACCCCATCCGAAATGAATGTTTGCATGCCATTTTCCTTTTCATCTTTTCTAGGCACTAAAGGTATTTGATTAACACAATTAGCAGGCATAGCTGTTCCTCCTTCTTTACACACACAAACAAGCACCTTCCCCCTGCCTTCATCTCCCTCCAAGTTACCATAGACACTCAGCAGAGCATCAGAGGGTTCTCTCTGGACAATTCATGTCATTGAGAAAACATCAGCCAAGCTAACCATGCTGAGCCATTAACCTAACAAGCCACTTAACATTTGCAGCAGAACTATAAAAGATCACAAGATGATTTTTGGTTTGAGCCCCTGAGGGGGCACAATCAGGAGGCAACCACAATGACATCCCAAGTCTCAAGGGGGGAAAAGACAATGAAGAATTTTTTTAAAGAGAGAAGAAGAAGAGATTGGATTTATACCCCGCCCTTCACTACCCAAAGGTGTCTCAGAGCGGCTTACAAACTCCTTTCCCTTCCCCTCCCCACAACAGACATCCTGTGAGGTGGGTGGGGCTGAGAGAACTCTGACACAAACTGCTCTTTTTCAAGGACAGCTGTGCCAGAGCTTGTGACTGACCCAAGGTCACATCAGCAGGTGCAAGTGGAGGAGTGGGGAATCAAACCGGGTTCTCCCAGATTAGAGTCTGCACACTTAACCCCTACACCAAACTGGCTCTCTGAAGAAAACAGATGAGAGAATATGCTTCCAGTTGAACTTTGATGTATTCAACAGATGTTCTATCTCACAATTTGAAACACCTTGGTTCAAGTTGAATCATTTAATTTATTTAACATCCCTGGTTTGTTTCTCTTGCAGGCAGAGTTAGGGCTGTATCTTAGGTGACTTTTTCTGCACACAATTCCTACGTACGAATAAGCAGGTACACAATAGATATTTCACATATGAAATGTGGCAGGTACATTCAAGTAACTGTGAGGATGTGTATTGGTAACCATTCTGTGTATTAACAGCTGTGGTTGTTTGCAGACTATCCTTGTTTATACGCACTCCTGTGTGCAGAAAGCCTGCAATGCCAGTTGTGGATCTAAACATCAAGTGTTGTCACTGTGGAAAGGCAGTCCGTACTGCAGAGGATACTGTTGCTTCTTTGTGGATGCCAGTTGTATGCTGGGTATATGGCGAGAATATGTGTTCTGGGCAGGCCCGTAGCCAGGATTTCATGGTTGTGGGGCAATTTTATTTTTCTGGTAGGGCAGCCATTTTTTTGCAATTATTATTTTTGCAATTGTTTTTTAAAAGCCTGTCTTCTTGGTGCTTGGGGGGGGGGTCAACAGTGGGAGGGCTTCTAATGTCCTGGCCCCACTGCTGGACCTCCTGATGGCACTGGTATTTCTGGCCACTGTGTGACACAGAGTGTTGGACTGGATGGGCCTTTGGCCTGATCCAACATTGGCGTCTCTTATGTTCTTATGTTAAAAGCCACAATTTGTTCATATATGCCCTCCTTTATCACCACAACCATGTGACAACCACTTGCAGCCTACTGCTTTTAGCTGCTGGTTCTACCCAGGCAAATTTTCCACTGGGGCGCCAGGGACTAGCTCTTTCTGGCCTGTCAAGCCCGGATGCAATGGGAAAGTTTCTACCACCAGACTTATCTGGAGGAGCCAAAGATTGGGTTGATGCGTGTCTCAAGGGATGCAAATAGCCCGCGCCGCCTGCATTGTTCCCGCCTCCTTTCAGGGACTGCCCTCCCGCCTTGAGGAGGAGGAGGAAGAAGAAGAAGAGGAGGAGGAGATTGGATTTATACCCCGCCCTTCACTCAGAGTCATAGAGAGGCTTACAATCCCTTCCCCTCCCCCTCCCCTTCCCCACAACAGACACCCTGTGAGGTAGGTGGGGCTGAGAGAGCTCTGAGAGAACTGCTCCTGAGAGGAGCCTCACATGCCCCTCCCCCACCTCCTTCTCCTGCCCAACTCAGCCTAGGACTGCATGGGGAGATGCCTCCTCCCTCCCTTCTTCCAGCTGGTTTTCCTGTTCTGGTGGGAGCGCCCAACAGCCGCTCAGCAAAGCCCGTCCATCTGCTCCCCCCACTCTACATGCATTGAGTACAGTGGGCTGAGTAACCCCGGATCGCAGGGCTGCTGCTGTAGCAGAAATCAGCTGCTTGTGCTGCAACAGACAACCACCACCTTGCCTCCAGAAGAGCGTGTCGAACCTCCAGGTCTTTTTGTACAAATTGGGCAACTACTGTTCTCCTGCAGGGTCAGTTGAGCGAGCAGTTCAGTCAAATGAGCTGCCAGCTGCTGGCATGTAAAGAGGGTGGAGCAGGTGAGGCAGGTCATGTGGTTCAACTAAGCAAGTCAGGAGAAGGCACGACCTAACTGGCAGGCTACTGGGAGGGTGATGCAGGAAGAGTCTCAGGGAATCTGTTGGACAGAGGGGAAGGTGGGAACGGGCGCATCAGCCAGCTGGAGAAAGCATGCACACGGCTGGAGAATGTGGCGGAGTGGCTGGCTGGAGGCAGGAGGAGAAGGCAGTGCACCGAGTGTGTGCAGGCAGGCCCGGGCGTGGCGCCACAGCTAAAATTAAACTTTTAAAAACTTTATAAAACATTATAACAAAGAGTTTTGTGGGTCATGGCATATAATTAAGGAGGCATGGCTCCAAGATGCCCCACCGAAGCTATGGGCTAGGTTCTGGGTTTGTGTTGGCCATCACTGTGTATGGATTTGTGCCATCACCTGAATGTGGAGGTATATTGGGGGGAAGTGACAGTGTTACGATGGACACTCCAGGTGTGCCTGTCAGTGGTGCTAACCTGGCAACACTGTTGTGGTGTTGTCTCAATATGTGGGTGAACAGAGGATTGCAGGAATGTCACCCTAGTGTTAATCCAGGTGTAGTGCCACCTGCCATAGTAGGAACATCCTGCTGGCCTATCTTAGGTTTCAGTCCTGAGTAAGCTTATTGCCTAAATTCAGTCAAATTCACTTCTGAATTAAAATGCATAGGACGGGTCTTTGACGATTAGTTGGTGCAGTGGTTAAGTGCGCGAACTCTTATCTGGGAGAACCGGGTTTGATTCCCCACTCCTCCACTTGCACTTGCTGGATTACCTTGGGCAAGCCATAGTTCTGGCACAGCTGTTCTTGAAAAAGAGCAGTTTCTGTCAGAACTCTTCCAGCCCTACCTACCTCACAGGATGCCTGTTGTGGGGAGGGGAAGGGAAAGGAGCTTGTAAGCCACTCTGAGACTCCTTTGGGTAGTGAAGGGCAGAGTATAAATCCAATCTCCTCCTCCTCCTCCTCTTCTTCTTCTTCTTTTAAGTGCAAGTTAGAAATAGCTGAAATAAGTTATATAGTTTTTATTTAAGCTATTAAAACAACACCTGGGAATTTCCCTTTGGCTTTAACACTCGTATGCTATTTGCTAAATGTAATTTAACCTTTAAATTGTATGACTCTTGCTTCTCTGCTGGTGGTGGCAAAGATGGATGGTGTATTATAGATGACATGACAGTTAAAAATACACACACCCACCATTGTTCTCAGTGGTAATGGAGCTCTGGTGACGGAAATGCCAGGAATTGTGGGGGAAAGGTCTAGCACTTAAAAATCCTTTCAGAGGCTTACCTCCCTCACCACCACACACAAAATATACACTTGGCTCCTCATATGATGCTCCCACTTGAAAGCTTAGCACAGCTTCTGAGGAAGACACACACACAGTCATTTCCATATCTAAGGCCCGCTCTGAAATACCATCAGCAAATGTTGCTCTCAGAAAAGGAGACCAAGTGGCAGATTTGCTCTCAGCTGTTCTGTTTCTATTCATTTTAAGAATAATGATCATCACAAAGAAGTCATATCCACAACACTTCTTTTTAGTTTAGGTGCCTCATTTCCGGAAAGAAATAGGCAAGTTGGAGATCATTTATTTGTCAGTTCAGAGGCAGAAAGGGAAAAGAGTATGAAGGCACTGAGAGGGATTGATTTAATGTTTATGTCTGTGTTACATTGGCTAAGCAAAACACCAAGGGACCATACTAATAGTCAATATGAGGATCACGAAGGAAGGAGAAGGAAAGTGCATAAAAATAAGAGTCAAAGCATATAGAGGTCTAAGCATAATGGGTGTTTTAAAATCAGATGAGTTTAGTCTTACTTTAGGAGAACTGCTTGACATTAGGGTGTAGGGTTGTCAGGAATGGATTGGCAACCTGTGAGAAACTGGCTGGGGAGCAACAGGGCTGACGTCACTTCTGGGAAAACCTGGAAGTGATGTCATACCTCTCTAAGAATCACTGGAAACTCTCTGGTAAAATTATGAGTTTCCAATGATTCACAGGGAGGATTGACATCACTTTTGAGCTTTTGCCAGGAAGTGATGTCATGCCATCAGCTTGATAGCCATTTTTAAAAATATATTTCTCCCTCCATGGGGACCTGGCAACTCTGCTGGATGTGGAGTTATGCCTAGGGAAGTGAAGGAGGAGCCATTTACAGAGCAGTCCTAAACAGATTTACTCCTAGAAAGGTCTGCAGAGGTTTACATAAAATAATTAGTCCTAAACAGATTTACTCCTAGGAAGGTCTGCAGAGGTTTACATAAAATAATTCTGGGTATGTAAAATCAATTTGTGAACCAACCCCTTACCTTGTGGTTATCCCCTCAGTTCTTGTTTCATATTCCCTTGGGTGCACCAGCAAACTAGTTGTTTTCTCACTCAGAACACGTGCCTTTACTGTCTCCTTTCTTTGAGGAGTTTTAACATCAGCCCTCCACCCTTTCTTTTGCGTCCTCTTCTACTTGATCCCCTGTCCGTCCACTATCTCTACTTTTTACCACTATTTCTTCCATCAAATAATGTGCATTTGTTAAAAAATGAGCAAAATATGAACACAAAGGCTCCATTGTTTTCATTCAAATGGGGGTTATTTTTGCATATATGCATGTGTGTGTAACCTCTGGCAACTCCTACTGGGGCATGGAGGATGTTCAGAGAAGGGGCTTGATAGCCTGCCTCTGGCCTCCTGGCCCTGGTATTCTTTGGGGGTCTTCCATCCAAATACTTGCTAGGGTCAACGCTGCTTAGCTTCTGAAATCTAACAAGATCAGGCTTGCCTGGCCTATCCAGGTCTGAACTATTTTCATTCATTTTGAAGTAAAATTTAGAGAAAATGGGAATCAAACCGAATGAACTACTCCTGTTTGTTTTATTGGTTCTGTTGGTTTCAATAGAAAATAGATACCCTGATGTAACATTTTTGTTTTCTGAGTAAAATGGTCAGGAACTGTATTCTCAGTGCAAGGAATCAGGCCTGCTGCAGTTCAGACAGGTAGGAAAAACAGTTCCAGTTTTATAGGAAATTACAGTCAAACCTCATTTGCAATTGTAATGTCCATTTTGCATACATTTGGGCAAACTTCCAGAGAACTGTAAGTATCATGCAGTGGCTCATCCTGCACAACTTCAGGGGAATGGGAGGAAGGATGCTACTTTTATAAGCAACTGAAGGCAGCTTTAAAAAAAAATGAATGCCACAATATCTAGAATGCTACTTATTCATTTATAATGAATTGTAGGGATGATCTGCATCCACAAAGGGGGATTATCATATAAACAAGAAGCATTCAGTCAGCCATCACAGCAGAACATATTTTGTTTCTATTTCTAGTATGTATCACAGAAAGAGGATGGCAGAATGGAAACCTAAAGAGATGCTAAACAGACATATACAAACTAAACATTCAGTTGATCAATTAAGAATCAAAACTTAAAAAAAATTATGGCATTTGTTTTGCTTTAAATCTCATTAAAAGCTGGGACCATGTTTCTTATCTGTCTGAAATTTGGCGGGCAGAATCCCATAGGTCAGGGGTATAATCCATGATGAATTTATCCATACTGCAGCTGGAAATGCTTAAAATAAGCAAATGTAAAAATGAATTAAATGAAAAACAAATTACGTTTTTTTTAATAATTATGTATGTGTGGTTGTTTGTGTGTGTGTGTTTGTGTGTGTGTGTTGTGTGCTTGCCTGGAAGTCATGGTGACTTCTGGAGACCCCTACTGGGGGCTTGGATGTTTTTCAGAGAGGTGGCTTGATTAGCCTGCCTCTGCATCCCACCTCTGGTATTCCTTGGGAGGTCGGCCTTCCAAGTAATTGCCAAAGTCATCCATGATGACATTGGGCTTGCCTGGGCTATCCAGGTCAGGTCAAACAAATGACATTTTAGAAATGAAAACAGCACATAAAACTGTATCTGTTTCTCTCTATCCTCTACCTGGGGCTCATATCTGCCTATAGTTTCCCCATTTCTTTCGTTTCCTTGTTTCCGGGGCTCCTTTTCCCATTAGCATTGCAATCCTATCTTGTGAGTGCTCTCTCCACTCAGCTCACTAACCTGTGACCACCCTTGTCCCCCCAACACATACTTTTCTACCACCATCATATAGCCCCTCTGTCCCTCTGAAATTTCTCACATGTGGAGTTTTTGATTGCCAAGATTCTGTAACTGCTCCTTCTCTCTCAGCAGTTGGGACATTTATAAATATTTCATATCTTCACATCAGCAGTTCAGTGACTTGGAGGAGGGGCTCATGAATAACAAGGAACTAATGGGGGAAGTTTGAAACCAGGTGTTTTTTGTGTGTGAATACTGTGACAAATACTAGCAATTCTACACATCCACATGAAGGCAAAGCAAATTTGCACTAACTGTTAGTACACAGAGGTGACTGCACTGCATATATTACCTAGCTATTTAACGTTGGGAGAAGAGAGGTTGAATATTCCTGTGTTACACTAATTCGTTCATTTTTTAGTAAAGAAGCTGTACAATAAGAGATTCTATGACATTTATATTAGCAGCAAACTACGGTAAACTTTCCCCCCCCCACAAGCATCTTTGAGTTTTCCACATGTCACGGATGTGTCACTTCTGTCCACTGTGGGCTGCGTAAGGGAATTATTTGAAAAGGGCTTGAGGCAGGCATGGAGAGAGAAAATGCTGGGAATGAGGCCTCTTGGGAGCTTTGATCTGAACTCACCTTCATCCCTGCACCCACAATGAGCCTTTCCAAAGGAAGAGACAGTTATAAATAAATAAGCAGAAGAGAAAAAAGAAATGGCAGGGTGTGTTTGATGGAGGGGTTTGTTGTTGTTTTTTGCTGCCAGCATGAAAGTTAGGGCCTGATTTCTGACTGAAGCGGAGGAGGAAGACGGCAAAGGCTGGAGGGATCAATTGATCCCTGGGGGGGGGGGGAGACATGGATTGTACCTGTTTCTGCTACTTGGTCTCCCTGCGATCTTAGTAAAGCCACTGCCATATAGCAAACTGCAGCTCTTATTAAAGGTTTCAGTTTTGACCGTTGACAGAGCTTATAAGGTATACTGAAATTCAATGTTGGCACTTATTTCCCTCCCCTCCATACTGATATCGCGGTCAAAATGGCAGAAGCTGAGGTCTTATTTGAGGGATTAAAACCAGAAAACTAAAACAAAAGCCTTGATGGTGGGGCCTTCATGGTTAGAAGTGAACCATGAAGTCAGGGTAGCCTCCTCTTCCTTTTTACCTGGATTGATTTTTAATAGACAGTAATCTCCTTGTATTTCTGATCGACACTGGTATGACCTCTGGAAGATTTTTAAAAGGCTACATTCTTTAAAAAGCCTTCTCAGCAACTAGAAGCCCCTGGTGGCATAAAAAGCGGTATTATAATGGGTTCCCACACACTCAGTTCTTCCTTGACAGTGGTTTAGCACCACATGAATTCAAAGACCTTTTATCTCTCTACTGTATTTAACCATTGTAATTAAAATAAATTGATTTCCCAACCAATTAGTTATCAAATATCTGTAACTGCTTTTAAGCTCTGGCATTATTGTTTAATCACAGAGGTCTCTGTGAGCCAGGTCACCTGGCTGCTTTATCTAAACAACTCCTGCTATTAGGTTTCTATCAGGTAAGAAAAGCCTGAGGTGTGAAATATTCAAGCGTGGGGGAGGGAGAGAAGATAATTGAGCTTGCTACTTTGCTAGAATATTAATAAGTATGTTCTGCTGGCCTTGATAGTAACCGGTGGGCAATGCCAGCTCAATACCACCTGTTATGAACCAAGAACCAAATATAGTCATCTGCAAATGACAGCATGCATACCACTCCAAAATGCTGACTGATGTTCTCCTAAGAAAACAGATGGGACTAGTGATAGAAGGCACTGGGTCATCATGTAGTAAGCTAATCTACAACAGGCGTTATAGCTATATATGCATAAACAATACAGAGAAGTATTTAAAGTAATGAAGTTTTTGGTATTATTAATCTCTTTTAGTTAAATAGAAACTATGGTAAAAAGATAAGAGTATACAGTAGCTTGAGCAAACTCATAGAAAGCGATTAAAATGGTTTTAAATATGGCAATAGAGTTATAAGATAATATACTGATCTCTCTGTATGTTTTATGTATGTTAGTGGATGAAAAATAATAAAAGTGTACCGAATGGGTACTTAAAAAAACTCAAAACAATACAGAGAAGAGATAATGCCCCAAAAGTCAACAGCCTCATTCCAGAGATACATGTTCACAGAGGACTGCTACATGTACATTGTTCTGAGCTGAGCAGTCCCCATGCACGAGATCTGCAGTTTCAATGCTCTTCATGGTTCCTTATCATACAACCCTAGCTCAGTTGTGGTGACAGAGTTCAGTTCTAACCAATTTAGTCTACAAATGACATCCGAATAATTATGGTTACAGACATACATGGAGTATATAACACCCGAACTCTGTCACTATGATGCAGCTAAGGTACTATCATGCTCACTTTCATACCCTGTCCCTCCTCTAAGATACTAACGGCAGTCTCACATTATCTATGACTGTAAAGTAGATTAGATCTAGACCTAATGCTGCCCTTAATTTTGTGGATGTGCAGGGATTTGCTTGTAGGTCTCCCTGAACAATGCTGAGTCTCTGTCTACCATACCAAAACAAAGGTTCTGTAACACAGAAGTGCCATCTTCTTTGAGCTAGATATTTGCAGTTCCCATCCCGGCATTAGCAATGCTTTCATTTATTTTAGCAGCAATAAACTCTCATCCGTGATTTCAATTAGACTGTTTCAAATGAGATTGGAGATAATGCATCTCATGATTTTTCAAGCTTCTCCTTTGCAGAGACTGAGGCAAAGTCATTTCCAGGCCAAAACATGGCCTCTTCTTGATTGATGAGGCTAATAAAGAGGCTTTATTGTGATATAAATAGCCCTTAAAATGTCCTGGAGAGTCAATATCGATACTTGATGGCCTCATGCATGCAAGGTCCTTGTTTTAAGTAGCACTAAAGCTTAATGAGTTATGCTTCAGAGGAGTTTTCTGTTGGGTTTGGGTATTGATTTCGGGAATTACAAAATGGCAGAACACTGCTGAGAACTCATAGTTGGGGGGAACTAAGTGCTTTAACAATGTTTCCATTCATTTCTTTTTCTTCTTAGATTATGGGGGAGGAGCTTGCACATGGTCACTGGAGATAGGAGCAATGAAAAGGCAAGTTCTGGTTCTGCCATGGTCACCTGCCTCAACACAGAGTTGCCAGGTCCTCCCTGGTCACCAGCAGGGGATGGGGGGCAGGTTTGCCAGATCCAGGTTGGAAAACTCCTGGAGATTTGAGGATGGAACCTGAGGAAGACAGGGATCTCAATGGAGTACAATGCCATAGAGCCCAGTCTCCAAATCATCGATTTTCTGGAGGATCCCCCTAGGCCCCACCTGGAGACTGCTTATTTTAACCCCCAAAGTTTTGAGTTGTTTCTGGTGCCTTTTTCCTGCATATGTGTGTATTTAGCACATAAGAATGTAAGAGAAGCCAATGTTGGATCAGGCCAATGGCCCATCCAGTCCAACACTCTCTTACACAGTGGCCAAAAATACCAGGTGCCATCAAGAGGTCCACTTTCAGTGCACGTTCATACTGAATTTTACTGTGTGAACTAGCAAAATCTAATTCGAAAGTGGATTGAAAGTGGATTGAAAGTGGATTATTTAGTGTGTGTGATTGCAGCGTATATAAACTTAGTTTAGTTTTTTCTCAAGATATTCTGAGAGAGCATGGGCCTATAGTCATAATGTCCCTAAATAGGCTATGCAGTAAACAGGGAGTTAGCTATTCTTATTTAGGAATGTCCAACTTGCCTGGACCAGGGCCAGGGCCTTTTCAGCCCTGGCCCCTGCCTGGTGGAATGAGCTCCCGAGTGAGATCAGGGCCCTGCGGGATTTATTACAATTCTGCAGGGTCTGCAAGATGGAGCTCTTCCACTGAGCTTTCAGTTGAGGCAGCGGGCGTCCCCCCCTCCTTGGGTCAGCCCCATTTACAGCTTGGGTCGGCCCCTATTTTATAGCCTGAGATCCTAAATTGTACAGATCTCTGGGAAACTTATTCCCAGTACTATCAACCACTGAGGCATCTGGCCTTTTATAAGAGTTGTATGCTTTACATGTTTTAACATGGTTTTAATTGTATTGTATTTATTTTGTTGTCTTATATTTAGATTGTTGGAACCCGTCCTGAGCCCATTAAGGGGAGGGCGGGATACAAATCATCATCATCATCATCATCATCATCATCATCATCATCATCATCATCATCATCATCATCATCATCATAAACAGTGAAGCTTGTCTGGGAGAGAGAAGAATGGAGCAAGGCCCTTTGGCATGTGGTCTCCAATTTTGTTCCTCCAGCAGTATTTGATTCTGCTTCTTTTCAATTAATGTGCAGTAGAAGTTCCCATGGAGGAAAGGGGTAGAATCATAGACTCATATAGAATCATAGAATCATGGAAGGGGCCATACAGGCCATCCCTGACAAATGTTTGTCCAGCCACTGCTTAAAAACTGGCAGTCTTGAACCCTTGACAGTTAAACACTAATACACACATCTCTTCTGTTGATTTCAGAAGGGTTTCAGTGTGGTTTCCATGCAAGTTACTGACAATAAAATGTGAATAGGACTACAGCCTTGTGCCCACACACCCACAATCACGTGAAAACTACATTCAGAGTTTGTGTAGGGTACAGAAAACCAGTATGTTTTACCCAAAGAGGTGGCTGTGAGTAGTGAGTTTTTAGCAGGAAAAGGATGATAGAGACCTGTTTTAAAAGGAATACAGAGTTTATTCAGGGAGCTGATACAATAGCAAAGGGGAATAACCCTAAGCAAATACTAGCAGTACTAAATCAAAACAAAGACACATTCTGTATCCTAATTAATACAGCAACAACAACCAAATATTTAGCAGAGCTACTCCAAATTGGAGCAGGAGTTACTTTTTGAGCTAAAGGTGTACATGTGGCTTATCAGGAGAAAACTATAGAACAGACTGGACAGCACCAAGGAAGGGCAACAGGAAGGGAAGTTCTTGATTGAATTATAATTCAGGATTATAAAATTGGAGGCATGAAGCTGAGTCATATATATGGCAGGAGTCTGGGAGACAATGGGAAGATTTGAATTGGAGGTTCCAGACTGTTACAAGGCACTTAACGTTTGAATTGTGTTAATGGTCAGTGATTGCATATCATGTAAAAGACAGTACAGGAAGAGGCATCATTGTTTTCTAGCCTACTGTAGCTTAATTGCTGCCATCCTGTTGGCACTCCCTGATTTCTCCCAGAGAGGCTTCCTTGGAAGACTTTGCTGTGGTCATTGTCCCAAGAGCCTCTGCTGTATTCACTGCTATAAGGTTCTCTGTGAAACACAAAACATGGAATTTGCTCCCCATGTTTTTTGTGTGCCTTGTTGTTATTACACATGCAGTACATATAGTCAGACTGAGTGGGAGAGATGTCCAGATTAAAGTGGGGGGAATTAGCCTTAACGTCTAATCCTATCATATTCAGAAGTAAATCTTGTCCATTTAAATGACTGATTTCCAAACAAGTGTGCATGATATAGCAGCCTTAAGCATCTCAAATATCACCTTGGAGTGATAGTCTAAGAGTTTATCTTAGACTACAAAACTCAATTAATGTATCAGACCATAACCTCAGCCAGTTAACTGAAACCCAAGAAGAGCTGCCATACAGCTGTCCTTGCCATGAGCAGGCTATACCATTGCTCCACTTCTACCCCAAGTTTCATTCCTGGATCAGCACACAATGTAACATTTTGTTCCCGAGTAGAAATTGCCTTGTTCTTCTGGTATTCCTGATGTATTTGCTCAAAACACAGCAATTGGTCCAGCCCAGCATAAGACAAAGAATGTACTCAGATCTCTCTTTGCTGAAAAGTTATTGTGACAGACTGCACTTTTAGAAGCTCGGAAATGCTATGTAAAGAGGTAATGGACTATGAAGGGTTAATTTCTCACAGCGCCAGCCTTGAGTGACAGGCTGCTCCAAGGAATCTGATTGGTTAGCATCAGCTGAGCAGGAAAAGACTTGAGAGCTGAATGCTGAGGAAAAATTCAGTCTGATTTCAGCCCTAGCTTAAAAGAGTTGAAGTACTGAGAATATCTGAATTCAGCCCTGACTGAGAGCGGTTTAACACAGACAGAGTACTGGGGAGGTTGGCAAGGAAGAGTGCGTAGTTAGGTGAAGACTCCTGTTTGGGCCAAGGAAAGGGGATAGACCTTGAGAGAAGCATTTCCCTACCCAGTCAAAACAGGGAGGTAGCTCTGAAGAGTGGAGAGATCCCTGGTCTGGTGTGGTTAGAGACTGCCTTGTGAAATCTTGAGAATCAGTTTGTTAAACACTGAGTTCCATAGATGAGCAGACCCCACTACTAGTGATCCGCTCTACTTTATTAGTGATTTCAGCAAGTACAAGACTAAACTCCAGGGCCACAGCCCTGTTTAAATAGCATGCAATTGCCACACCCAAACACACCCAACTCCCAACAATAGGCTATTTACATAACATTACTTCCAGAGTCCTGGTGAGCTGGTTGCTCTTGGGCTCCAAGCTCAGCCAGTCTCTGGTAGAACAGTCCTGGGATGTTTCAGTCCCGATGCATAACACAGTTAAAACTCAAGAGTACTGGTGTGTTTAGAGAAGGGGGTTGGGTACTGGATAGATTGTCCCAGCCTTCTGAAAACCAAAAGAGTAAGTGAATACTCAAAGAAATTGTGCTGGATGTCAGTGACACTGGGCTATTTGGAAAACATATTAAAGATCCTAAGTCACTGGGAAAAGTGTCATGGGCTGGGGTGTAGGCAGAGAAAGAGAGTATAAGTCCAGTCCGAGGTCAAAGCCGAGAGGTGGCCGAGGTAGGAGCCGATAACAAGCATGCAGGCAGAAAGAGAGAGAGTCCAAGTCCAGTCCAAGGTCAGAGCCAAGAGGTAGCCCAAACAGGAGCCGATAACAAGAGTCCAAAACACAAATCAGGAGCAGAGTCGTTCAGAGCTGAGGTCGAGGAGCCAAGAGTTCAGGTCACAGGTAGAGACCAAAAACACGAGTGGGGTGGTTGCAAAGCATTGTCAGATTGACTAGTTGCTGCCACAAGGAATGAGCGTCGAGTGGGGAGTTAAATACCCCTCAGCTGTTGCTGCTAATTAACGCTCGTCGTGAGCAGCCCAGCATCTGCTAAAACTCAGGGCTGAGCGAGTGTCTGCCCCGAAGGTGTGCCTCCCATTGCCTGGACATTAAGTCCTGGCGGAGCCGGTTCCTCAAACACGCCACCCACAGAGGTGAGTCAGGTGGGCTGTCTGCTGCTGATTGTTCCTCATCAGCTGTTGCTGATGCGGGCGGCCTTGGCAAGCTCTTGGCCTCCGATGCATCATCGGGGCCAGGTGTGGGTTCTGCTGAAGCCGGGAGCTCATCCTCGTCAGCACTCATGACAAAAAGCTTATGAAACTTCCATTAGCCTGAAACATATGAACTGTAGTTTTTGCATCTACTGATTTTACCTCAGAGTTATTTATCTGAGTTACCTCAGAAATTTTACCCCGATTTTACCTGACCTTTTACTCTCTATGTTGAATAAAATATTTTGTTATTTTTGAACTTCCAAAAGCCTCGAGTGCTATTTCAGTTGTTTAATTTAAAGGGGGCCTTGACTGTTCCCTCAGGTTCCTGGGCTGAGCCAGCAGTACAATATCATACTGTGACAGGGTGGGACAGCCAGAGTTCTTCAGGAAGGAAGAAAACAGATAAATAGAGAGGCTCAGACAACAAAGGGAAAGAAAAACGGAGGGAAAATTTTGCCTTTAAGGGAGGGAAGTGGATGGGTGCATCATAGTTACAACTACATTAGATCAGTTTTGACACTGTGTTTTGCATACATGGGCTGATTTTGGAATTTCCATTGATATATGCTTTTGAAACATTTAATAAAAAATGCAGTCCATACATTTTTTCCCCCAAGATTTACCCAGGTCAAGATACAGCACTGTTTGTGGGGATGACATTTTAATACAACGTAAGAAATCTGAGAGTGGTAATTCAAGAAGTAGCACACAGGGCAAATTCCAGTGCAGGCAGGAAATTCATTGCATCAAGAATGACCAAGTAAGTCAAACACATCTGAAGCAGAAACGACCAACAGTGACCTACTTTCAGCACCAGTGAACTGGAGGAAAGCAAGGCCAGGCAGTAGAGTATCAATGAGCTTAGAAGGATGTAACTGTTTTTAGAATTGTGCTATAAATCATACAGAAACACAGCACGGGCACAGACCCCTCCATGATCTGGTACTTTGGACCTCCTTACTCTTGAATTTGTTTCTTTTGCTCTGTCTCAAAGTACCCTAGTTTTCTCAATTGGAGAACTGCTGGTGTAGATGTCAAAAAGGATTGCAAAACTGTACCTGTATTATATGTACCTATATAATCCTGTCCTGCCCTGGATAGTCCAGGCTACCCTGATCTTGTCAGTCCTCAGATGCTAAGCCAGGTCAGCCTTTACATAGTCACTACCAAGGAAGTCCAAGGTTGCTATGAAGAGGCAGGCATTGGCAAACCACCTCTGTTCCTGTTCTTGCCTTGATAACCCCACAGAATTGTCTTATTGGCTGTGACTTGACTCTTCAAGAGACTGTAACAGCACATCCCTCTCTTTAAACAGTTAAAGAGTAATAACAGTTCAGCTGCAATTCTTGTTCGGTTTAAGGGACTGAATCATGTGAGCAACAGACACATTCTTTCAAATGTCTAAGTGCTGCCATGAGAAGATGAATTGCAACCCGGAAACTCTAGCTGGTGCAAAATGTGGTGGTGCGACTGCTGACTGCAACGTCTATACGGACACGCATCCAGTCGTGCTCCACCAATTGCACTGGCTATCAATCAAGTACTAGATCCACTTCAAGGTGCTGGTGTTGACCTTTAAAGCTTATGCGGCCTGGGACCAACATATCTATGGGACCTCCACTCCCCATATGTGCCCCGAAGAGCCTTGCGCTCTGTGGATAGTCATCTGCTGGTTGTCCCCAGCCCAAAAGATGCCCGCCTAGCCTCAACCAGGGCCAGGGCTTTCTTGGCCCGGGCCTCAGCCTAGTGGAATATGCTTCTGATTGAGATCAGGGCCCTGCAAGACCTGTTACCCTTTCACAGGGCCTGCAAAACGGAGCTAAGGTAGTGGGTGTCTACCAGCTGGCCTCCCTATTGTTGCTGCATAAGGTCATTATGGCTTAGCACCAGACCAATCACTCCAGCTGTAGGAATAGAAGCTAATATACTGCACTGCCCACTTTATATGTTTTAAATTGGTTTTATTGTGCTGTTTTAAAATATTGTTATTTATTCATTTTTGACCTATTTTAAGATTGTATTGTGTTTGTTGTTGTGAGCCGCCCTGCACCCACTTGTGGGAAGGGTGGGATATAAATCAAAATAATAAACAATAAACAATTTTTTAAAAATCTGTGGTTCAAACAGAAAACAAGGACATATTGTTCTGAGGTGAGACCATCACAGTCTTCAGCTCTGGGATATCTAATGAAACCCAGAAATTTGTGTAAAGAGAAATCTATACATAAGCACATCAAAAACAGCAGTTGCACTTCCGTGGGAAGATGCTCCTTGCACTGGTTGCTAGCTTTGTTCTGAGACTGCTTGCCAGAAGAAGACAACAAGAGGAAATAACATGAGCGGGGAAAACATGCTTGACATTTTAAATGATTTCAAAACAGAGACAGTCTGTGGGAAAGACAGGGTGAATAAGATGTATGGCTAGCCGGTGGAAACATCTGAAGGCAGCCATTTCAGCTACATCTGTGTCATTAGGTCATTTGTGACTTATGACCCAGTCATCTCACTGAGAATCCTGGAGATGTTGCTCTTTATACTTGGTTCAGTGTGCACAGAGACCGAACAAATCTCTGTGATTGCTTAAGGTGCATGAATGCTAAATCATATTGTGCCCTTAAAGAAAAAGTTCCTGAGTAGAATTCTTATGGATTTCTCTTATTGAAAACACTCTTCAGAAGTAGAACAGAATTTAATGTTCCTAGAAGAGAAGTATGTCAATATTACACGGGAGAATATACTTACTGGATATCAGACTAGCACTCTGTTATACTATCTAATTTGATGGTGGGGGGTTACTCACTTTTCTGGAGCAACTTTTTATGTGATTCCTGCTTATACAATTGTAGGCTCTGAGAGGCTATTTATTTATTTACCAAATACTGAAAATTTCTGCGCTTCCATTTATACTACTTAGACAAACCGAATACAGAGATGGGTGAAACTTAACTAGTTTTTAATTATATGTACATTCTGCAAATGCTCACCAATAATTATTGCTTTTCATTGAAAGTCCTTATTTTGTTCCACCATTTTCATGTATATGCTGAACACATGAAGCTGCCTTCTAGTGAGTGTATGAGTGCATTGGTCTATCAAGGTCAGTAGAGTCTTCTCTGACTTACTGGCAGCAGCTGTCTTTCAAATCATCTCCTACCTGATCATTTTTAACTAGAGATGCCAGGGACTGAACTTGTGATCTATGTGCAAATAAAATGCTCTACCACTGAGCCATGGCAGATGAATTGCAATCCAGAAACTGCAGCTGGTGCAAAATGCAGCAGTTAGAGTCGGGTGCAGGGGTGGTTTTGGTGGGATTTTTTGTATTTGTGTGTGTGTGCGTGTGTGCATGCACCTGTGCCTGGAAGTCATAGTGACCTCTGGTGACTCCTACTGAGGCATGGAGGACATTCAGAGAAGTGGCTTGATAGCCTGCTTCTGGCCTCCTGGCCCTGGTGTTCTCTGGAGGTCTCCCATCCAAATACTTGCCCTGCTTAGCTCCCGAGATCTGATGAGATCAGGCTTGCCTGGGCTACCCAGGTCAGGGCTGGTGCAGGGGTGCTTTTGTTTTCCAGTCTCTCTCTTGATTTTACTTTTGTAAAGGTAACATGATGATACATGATATGTCCTTGACCTTGCAGCACACATGACGTTGCCAGGCTTATTATGACTGCATTCCCATTTCCAAGAAAACTCAGTTTCATAAAGACAAATAAATGGTTAAAATAATCAGCTTTTGGGAACTGCCAACAGGTCCCACCTGCCTTGTCTACCTGCGATGATGAATGCCAGCATTACAGGCACTAAACCTGCACATATGCTCAAAACATATTTTATTTCATTAGCAGGAGTCCTGTTGCAACTTAAAGGCTAACTTTTCTGGGCTAGAGCCCACTTCATCAGGTGCATTAGGCAAATCTTTAATTGGCAGACAAATATATACAGAATGGACGGAAAAACTGTACACAGCAGGAGAATCAGAGGGCGATAGATTGCAAGAGATGCATTCCAATTACTCCATGCAGGGCTCTTTTTGTAGAAAAAGCCCAGCAGGAACTCATTAGCATAATAGGCCACACCCAACAGCAGGAACTCATTAGCATATTAGGCCACATCCCTGAAAGCACAGCTTATTAGCACATTAGGCCGCACCCCCATGTTACCAGAAGTGTGGTCATCCAGCCACACCCACCTTTTGCTTCTTTTTCTAATTACCTTGTTTGTTGTCAAAACCCAGGGCTTTTTTTGTAGCAGGAACTCCTTTGCATGTTAGGCCACACACCCCTAATGTAACCAATCCTAATGAGTTTCTGATGTTGGGTGTGGCCTATTATGTTAATGAGTTCCTGCTGGGCGTGGCCAGCTCAGGAGCCAGCCGGAACTCCGTTCCTGTGCGTTCCTGCCCAAAAATAGCCCTGACTCCATGAAATATCAAATGTAGTAATGATTTCAGGGCCAGGGAGCTAGGGGGATGAGAAACTTGAAACAGCTTTCAGTCATGATATTTTCGTGGAATCTCCATGTTTAGAGGCAGTATAGCTCTGAAAAGGGGAGCCTACAGTGAGAGAATGTTGGATATGCTACCATCCAGCAGGAGTCCTTTTATGATATTGGTTTATATGATATGCATTGAAAGACTACAAAGTACCTAGTTCTAGCGTCTGCTAAACAAAAAATGCAGTTAAAATCAGCAAGCACAGGGGTGCACATGGGTGCTCTGCTGTAAAGTTCCAAGTTTAAAGTTAAAACAGAGATGCTCTAAAGAGTGGATTTGGGGGAAGAATTTGAAAACCTTGACTCAGCAAGTGGACCCTGAAAGCACACATTTGCTAGCAAACCCTACTGAGCACCATGAGACCTACTTCTGATTAATGATATATAGACTCATGTTATACTACATGTAGGGTTGCCAGACCCCCTGTGATTTGAGAACAGCAGTATGTGAGTCATGTGACTGAGAGTGGTGGGGGCCAGTTAGCTCGGAACTCTCAGTGAGTGACAGATAACTGTGAACAGCTGACAGTTGGGCAGAGACAGTTGGAAGAAAGTTAGTAGTCGGCTAATTGGAGAGCTCTGAAGAGGACATAAGCCTCTGGGCTTAGTAGAATCAGCCGAATAGCAGTTTGTGTGGAAAACTGTGGCTGACTAGCACTCTGCACTGGTACCCTCTAATGTAAAGAGGAGAGTGCACAGTATAAAACCTCAGTGGTCACAAACACCAGAGACACTGCTCCAAAGGTAATGATAAAGGTGGCTAAGGAAGAGCTAAGGCTCTGGAGGAGTCTGGAGAGCTGGGGTAGTCGCACCAGTAAGACCCAAGGGACCAAGCAAATAAAGCCCAAAGGTTAACCATAAAACAGTTACTGGAGAGTGGGATCATAGATGGGTGTTGTGAACTAAAGAATATCTGAGTCAAACTGATAGTGATAAGCATACAGCCTATGTAAAGGCAAAGTGAAGTGTTCATTCTACAAAGTATCAAAATATCCTGTGTAAATATATCCCATCCCCCTGTTGAGTTTTCTGTGAAATAAAGAACTGTGCTGTTTGACTTTTACAAGCACTGGTGCCTGATTCTTTGAAAAAGAATTATACTGGGCAGTTGTCCTCAATAAATTCTGAAGTTATATATACAAACCCCGAAAAGAGTACTCTTAAGTGTGAACTGGTCAGCCATCATAAAGCAGAACTGATCAGTCACATCACAGTAAAATAAACTGAATCCAGTACAAATAAACATATATATAGGCAGTGATGCCACAGCTCGGTCATGGCAAGAGCCGGGGAGAGGTCATTGTGTTATACCCCCTGGTAGAGGCGGGGGTTCCCCACCATCAGGCGCTGCCCCCCAGCCACCTACCAGCCTGCAGTGGGGGGACATACCTGGAGAAAGAGAAAGGCCCAGTTCTCAATACTGGGGTCACACAGGAAGTGACATCATCACACCAGCAACATCCAGGTGACTCTGGTATTGGGGCAAAAACTCTATGGTAGAAGCTGGTTTTCTTATAGAGTTTTTGCTCAAATACCAGAGCATCAACTGGACGTCACAGTGCGATGACATCACTTCCTGTGTGATGCCAGCAATGAGGCCTAGGCCTTTCTCTTTCTCCAGGCAAGCCCCCCCCATCCCCCTAACTGGCAACCGTAAGTATTTGTGTTTAAGAATGAGCCCTGCTCTGCAGGGAAGGGTGGGCTAGAAATTCAAATGAGACATTCTGTGCTTTGCACTTGAAGTATACATTCCTGTCTTAGGTGAGATCCCTGAGTCTAAAATTGCCTATCTGCACCATTAATTAAATGGGTAAGTATAGAAAGAAAGAAAGCAAAAATTGTATTGCAGTGTGAGGCACTTAGTGGTGGCCAAGAACAGACACGATGAAAGTGTGTACGATCATAAGCATGTACCTCTGTCCTTACTGAGGTATAGCTTATAAGAACTGCTGTGAAGAGGAAAAAACAGGAAATGAAGCAGATTTGCAGGACTGGATTGATTCTATATACCTAGTCCTACTGTGGGTCATTGTAGGTCTAGGATGGTGATAGGGAATACTAGCTAATTTTCATGTTTAAAACTACTTGACAGATACTGCTTGACAGATTCAGCTTTAAGTGAGAGGCAAAAATGTCTGAATTCAATTTGGTGGCAACCTTTAAATGAAAGAATGATGGGATGAAGAAGGGAAAGGATATGTTGTTAAAATGCTAGTGGTGTGCATTTTTATGTATGCATTCTACAGTTTTTCTCCATTTATATTAAGCAGGTCAGTTTCTGGATTCAATTTTTTTTCTGTTATGGAGACCTTTTAGGGTTCCTCCCTCTGTGGGGCATGTACTGAATTCTGCCCACTGAAGCCTGGGGCACTGCTAGGGCTGCTGTAAAACACTGCAGTAAAAGTAACACTAGTGTTCTCCAAAATTATGAATACCCCTTTTGAAAAAAACCCCACCATTTTACAGTGACTCCCACTCCTTGACTTCCTGAGGGAGTGTGAATTTCACATGCGACCTGCTGTGTGAAAAAGCATCTTCTTTCAAATGAGCTAAATTAAGCTACCATTAACATCTCATGGTGACCTCTTGTTCTAGTATTATAGGACAACATAAAAAGGAAGGTCTGATATCCTTTTATAGTCTCCTTCAGTATTTTGAATAGCGCACTTAGTGCCCTTTAGCATTTCTCTGTTTTAAAGACTAACATCCAGTGCCCCAACCCAGATGGGGAATTATCCCTCTAGGTGGGTGGTACATCCGAGATTTCCATTTCCGTACCACCAGCTGAGGCTGAGCATAATGAGCCCTTTCAAAAAAACCCTAAAATTCCAGCTGTTGAAGGGGGAAATGGCTGGATTCAGGCTCACATTTTTGCTTCTACACCAAACAGCTGATCAGTAGAATGACAAGTTTTCTTTAAAGGCTTTACACACTCAACCCCAGCTGCTTGATGTATGGTTCATGGTGTTTGTTCCTAACCTCATTCATTAAATAGCCTGAGATACAGATTTTTAAAAGCAATACTGTCACACATACACACATACTTGAGCTCATATTTTTACAGTGTATTAATTAATTGTCTATTGTTTATTTAGCTAATAAATTGTTAGTTTTTTTTAAAAAAAATCACATTTCACTCTGGTGGGATGCATGTGAAAAAAAATTCCTGGTTTTACAGCTTTCAAGACACTTAATTTTTAAAAGTAACTTATGAATAAATTATACTGCCTCTTCTGTACAAGGATCTAAATGGAATTTGTAATGACAAATTATTTTGCAACCACCCCCGCCCCAGCTTTTGTGTTTGTGTGTTTTTAAGATGATGAAAATGAGTCACTAGGTGATGGCAGAGATTGTACATTGACTGTGGCAGACCTAGAAAAAGCACCTAGTAACCCTAAATGCCAGTTCAGCCCTTCATTTGCAAAATAATTGGTTGCGAATAGATAAGGGGAAACAGCCTTGGCTGATTACTGCAGGATTTCTACAGAGTGGAGACAGCGGGATAGAAGATTTAGGAGTAGAAGCTATTGAAGCTCTCAACTCCATTGTCCCCTACCACAGCATTACTTGCATGGAGAATAGGGCCAGATTGCACACAGCTGGCTTTTGTTTTCATAGAATGTATTCCAGGCTACTGCATTACTTACTTCAGAGCATTGTTTTGGATCCAGCTGATGGTTTCTGCAGGTGGAAGGGTTCCATTTGCCATGTGCAACTTTCTGGTCTCCCCTTTTCTGCTACACCCCCAAAAATGTCACCTTAAAGGCTGTTCTTGTCCCTCAGGAGCAACTTTTGGGGAAGCACTTAGGGCTGTAGCAAGAAGGGGGAGACAAGCAAGTCAAACTCCATAAGCAGACATTCTTCCACCCATGGAAATGCTCAGCTGAATCCAAGCCATTGAGTCTAACACTTCCACTGTTGCCAGTATATACCACCAAGCCTTCTTAGAGGGCTGGTGATGGTGGTCTGCAGTTTTGGATGTTAACAATAATACGAGCAAGGACAAACTAGCATTGCCTCTTTGTTTTCGTTTTTTATTATTATTCCCAGTTATCATTATGATGCACTAGTCCCACAAGGGAAAGAGAAAGCTGGTCCAGAATACAGCGGCATGTGTCCTTATAGGAACACCATTAAGAGCCCATATACAACCAGTGCTCCGCCAACTGCACTGGCTCCCAGTTGAATTCCAGATCAAGTTCACAGTTTTGGTTTTGACCTTCAAAGCTCTATGTGGTCTGGGACCATCATATCTTTGGGACCGTCTCTCCTGGTATGTCCCTCAAAGAGCCTTGCACTCTACGGATCAACATCTGACAATCCCCAGTCTGAAAGATATCCATCTAGCCTCACCAGAGCCTTTTCAGCTCTGGCACCGGCCTGGTGGGACACTCTCCCAAGTGATATCTGGGCCCTCTGGGATTTAATACAGTTCCACAGGGCCTGTAAAACAGAGATGTTCTACGATGCCTATGGTTGAGGTAGTTGAAGTTCATTGAGATTGGCCTCCTCCTGCTCTGTCATGTTTTGCCATGCTCTGTCATGCCTTGTTACGTTTGATCTTGTTTCATCTCTTCGTTCACCCATTTCCCTCAATATTAGGCCCCTGCCACACGGCAGGGGAAAAGCCCTTTAAAGCGCGGCTTTTAAAAGCCGCGCCAATGTTGATACGGCTCGGCGGGATCCCACGATCCCCCGGCCGAGCCGCCTTTTCTCCCCGGCGCGATATTATTTTTATATTTAGGTTAATTGTTGCTGTTTATATTTTTGTATCTACCTTGTTGTAACCTGCCCTAAGCCTTGCTGCACAGGGGAGGGCAAGCTAGAAGTCAAATAAATAAATAAGAAGGGGAAGGAAGGAAGGAAGGAAGGAAGGAAGGAAGGAAGGAAGGAAGGAAGGAAGGAAGGAAGGAAGGAAGGAAGGCAGGAAGGAAAGGAAGGAAGGAAGGAGAAGAGGAGGAGGAGGAGGAGAAGGAGAAGAAGAAGAAGAAGAAGAAGAAGAAGAAAAAGAAGTGGGAGAATTACTCCTGCAGCAAAGTTCCAGCAGCACTCCCAGGATCTGAACCAAAACTCTGAGCAGCACCAGGGCTATCTCAGGTTGTCAATGGACCACTGTAGGGCAAACTAGGTAAACACAAGATGATGGGCCAGCAGCTGGGAGCAGCCACCACTTAACCCATCTTCCTGTTCTTTGACAGTGGTGTGCATTTCCTCCATTGCCTTTCCTTTAGTGACTTGTTAAAGTCTGTTTGTCTCCCCTTAGTTGGCATTGCTACCTATGATCTGGGAGTCAAAGCAAAACATTTCACTTTGTGTTTCTTCTGTCCCTGCTGCTGGAACAGCTTAATTTAGTGCTGCTAAGAATGAGAGGAAAATCTTTCTTTCCAAATAGCAAAGCACTAGATAATAGAATAAGACAAATAATTCACTGCTTATGAATGGAATAAAAAATGTTATTCTCAAGATAATTACTGGAAACTATGAGAAAGAATTTTAAGAAGGAAAATAATGCAAAAACTTTACCTGTGAATACTGGAAAGCTTTCCTGACAATTTCACTATCTCCTACCTTCCTTTTCCTTATTCTGCTTCAGATCTCTAAACCAGATAGCTAAATGCCAGTATGATGGCTACCACAAACAGTTGCATATGTTCATTTGTGTTAGCATGTCTACATTAATAAGTAGGGTCCTTTTTAAAAAAAATTGCCATCAAGTCACAGCTGACCTGTGGTGGCCCCATGAGGTTTTCCAGGCAAGAGACATTCAGAGATGGTTTGCCCTTGCCTCCCTCTGTGTCACACAACCCTGGACTTCCTTGGTGATCCCTTATCTGAATACGAACCAAGGCTGACCCTGCTTAACTTTCAAGAGACTGGGCTAGTCTGGGCTATGCAAGTCAAGGTGAAAAGTATCTTATTGTTCAGTTAACACTTAAATGCACATCCCTAACTGTCAAAACAGTGAGGTTACAGAGGCATCACTTTCATTATCTTGAGTGTGTGTCTAGCCAAACAACTTTTGCAGGTTTTGGAAACAACAAAGTAGAATAAGCATGCATTTTAACAAAGAGCGATCCATTCCATTCTCAGGGAGAAGAATCATCTTTTTGCTTTTCATCCTCATTTTTTTTTTGTTAGTTACAAAAGACTCTTGATCAGCCCAAATGTCTGTCAGTTCCCTTCAGCCTATGCCCCACCTCCCCCCACCACCACAAGGATCATACTGGTACTTCTTTAGGGAAAGTGAGCACTGTTAAATAGATCCCTAAATCAAGAGTTACTTCCTACCTCATAGGCACCAAAACAAGCTGCTCTAAAAAGCCGTCATTTATGATGTCAGTAAATTGCCTCTCCAAATCATGCCCAGATGTGCAATTGAAAGCGCAGTCACCTTGTCTTTTTACTCCTGCCTGCAATGCCTCATGCATGCCTATGTCATTCTGCACACAATAAATCACACTCAAGTACATTAAATGCACCCATTATTATTATTAATTATTATTATTGCATCAGCAGATTTAACTGCGTCCATAATCTCTGCAGCATGTTAAAACCCACATTGGTTTTCTATTCAGATATGTGCGGCACAGAGATTGTTGTAAGCTCCTCAAGGCAAGGACCTTTACCAAAGCCCCTCCCGGCACGTACTTCAGGAATAATATGCAAGCACTACCATAACTCATGCCATTAGCAAGGATCAAAACAGCTTGTCTGGACAGGATGCTTCACTTATATATGTGCTGCACTGTGAATACTAACAAGGCTGGTGCTAGGGAAAATATAGGAGAAGGCAGCCAAGTTGTGTAGGCAGGATCTGGCAAAGTTATGGAGCTAAAGTCAAAAGGGTGACAAGGCCATAGCATCCCAAGAGCACAATGACATCAAGATCTTACATCCAAACTCACCCAAGTGCTGCTATCTGCTGTGATTCAGACTGTAACATCATATAGGGACCCAATGTTAGCAGTGAACTGTGGACCTTTTTTCTACCCCCCTGCATGTATTATCCTTCCATATATCATCTTTTTGATGGGGGTGTTGCCAGTTTGGTAGAGAGAAAGTCATGAACACAAAACTGTTACTGTAGCTTATTTTTATGCCTATCAAAAATGTGTAGAATTCTTAAAACATGAAGCAGTAGCCTTGAATGCTCCAGTATGTATTTGCCGGTGAATTGACAATATGTAGCTCCATATGTGTTCAAATGCTGTATTGATTGATGTCTTTGTAAAGAAGCTGACCGGGGGGAAGGGGACCTGACAGAATGTTTGTGTGGACTGGAATCTCTCTAAAGCAACCAGTTTAAATAGCAAATATCCAGGGATGGCTAGAACAGGCAGATATCTTCAGAGAGGCTTTATCCCATTATCATAAGCCAATCTGTGTGAAACAATTAGCAATCAGTCATAATCACACTAAAGGCTAGGCTTTATAGAATGACAAAACCTAAGATTAAAAGAAAACAAGCTTTTAATTTGTGACATGACAGTTTCCATGTAAAGAGCTGGAGTTTGTACAACAGGTAAATGCCTACTGTACAAAAAAAAAAGTGGGTAATGACTAGAGACAGAGCTTTTTCAGCAGTGGCACCATGCCTGTGAAATGCTCTTCATCTTGAGGTTTATCTAGTGCATACCCTACTAACTTTTAGGCACCATGCCAAAACACTTTTTTAACCCAAACTTGTGACGTCAGCGCATTGTGACATTGCTGTTTTTTGGGCAAAACTCTATGGTTTCAGGCCATTTTCACCATAGAGTTTGAACAAAAGCCAAAGTGTTCCCCCCAACATGCTGACATCACTTCCGAGTGATGTCAGCACATCATACAACATCCCCACCCACCCCCAGAACACCCCCCAAATCCCCCCCTGGCACTTTCCATCATCACTGTCCTTTCAAATGCAGAAAGAACAACCCACTCTTTATTTGAATAGGGAGGTTGTCTGCTTTTCACTGGGGAGAACTATGCACAGTGAAGGCCCTTCCCTGGAATAGTTTTTAAACAAAACCAAACAGGGCCAGGATTCAACCTCTCCCACTCTGTCATTGGTACTGTGCAACGCCAGGTCCATTAACAACAAAACCTCAATCCTTCGGGATTTTGTGATTGAACAACAGGCGGACCTGGCGTGCGTGACTGAGACCTGGGCGATGGAGGGTGAGACGGTGGCTCTCGCCCAAATGACCCTGCTGGGTTACTCAGTTCTTTACCAATCGCGGACTAGGGGGCAGGGGGGAGGAGTGGCGCTTTTCATTCGGGAGGTTTACTCCTTCGGGGCGCTCCCTAGTGCTGAGATCGCGGGCTTGGAGTGTGTCGGCGTGATGCTGAAGGCTGAGGAGAGTTTGGCGATTTGGCTGGTGTACCGACCGCCTAATGCACCGGCCAATAGCCTGCCGTCCCTGCTGGAGGCCGTATCAGGCTAGACGTTGGACCACCCTAGACTGTCTTGGGTGATTTCAACGTCCCATGCTGAGGACACGACCTCCAGCCGGGCTACGGATCTAGTGTCGTCCATGGCGGCACTGGGGCTCTCGCAATTTGTATTGGCCCCCATGCATCAGGCTGGTCACATGCTCAATTTGATCTTTGCGACAGGGGTGAGGGTGGACTGGATCACTGCTGAGGCAGTGCCATGGTCAGACCACCTGACCTTGAAGGCCCGTCTGAATGTACCACCCGACACTATGAGGGCGGTGAGCAGATTTATGCTTGCCCGCGGAGTCAAGTGGACCCGTTGTGGCTCCAGATGGCAATGCGGGATCCAAGGCCCCCTGGCGGCTCTTTGGATGAGCTAGTGGAAGACTGGCATGTTCGGCTCTCCACCGCCATCGACGACATCGCTCCCAGGCGTCCTCTCCACACTCGCTCTAGGCGCGCACCCTGGTATACCCAGGAATTGCGGCAGCTGAAACGAGAGCTGAGATGACTAGAGAGACGGTGGCGGTGTGCTCACGACGAAGTATCAAGAACATCCTATAGGACGCTTATGAGAACCTATGAGATGGCAGTGAAGGCTGCGAAGAAAGATTTCTATGCGGCCTCCATTGCATCTGCTAGCTCACGCCCGGCCCAATTATTTAGTACGATTCAGTCTCTGACAGACCTGCCCCAGGGCAGGCGAAACGATAGGGAATTGGACATCGGCTGTGAGGCTTTTGCGAGCTATTTTGCAGATAAAGTCTCAGCGCTCTGCCGCAACCTCCCTTCCACAATTGAGACAGTGAGCGAACTTGAGGCCCCTTGCATGCCTTCAGTTCCGAGTTTAGAATGTTTTAGCCCACTCAGTCTGGACGAAGTTGACAGATTGCTCATATCTGTGCGCCCAACCACATGTGTCCTTGATCTGTGCCCCTCCTGGCTCATTAAAGCGGGCCATGAGGGGTTTTGAGATGCCCTGTGGGAGATTATCAACAAGTCCCTTTTGGAAGGATGGTTCCCCGGAGCATTCAAGGAGGCGATGGTCTGCCCTCTCTTGAAAAAGCCATCTTTGGACCCGACTGAATTGGCCAACTCTCGGCCGGTGTCCAATTTGCCCTATTTGGGCAAACTTATAGAGAGGGCAGTGGCGTCACAGCTACAGGGCTTTCTGGAGGATGCTTCAGTCCTAGATCCCTTCCAGTCCGGTTTTCACCCGGGTCATGGGACGGAGACGGCTTTGGTCGCCCTG